>NW_026894742.1:0-85875 GCF_032452875.1 Bos javanicus | reverse complement strand
TGATCAGTGCATGATCAGTCTCATGGATCAGTGCATGATAGACACGTGATCAGTGCATGATCAGTCACCTGATGTGTGCATGATCATTCACGTGACCTGTACATGGTAGCTACATGATCATTGCATGATCAGCCACGTGAGTCAGTGCATGATAGCCACGTGATCACTACATGATAGTCATGTGATCAGTCCATGCTCAGTCACGTAGATCAGTGCATGATCAGCCACGTGATCAGTGCATGATAGCTATGTGATCAGTTCATGATTTGTCACGTGATCAGTGCATGATCAGCCAGGTGATCAGTGCATGATCAGCCACGTGATCAGTGCATGATAGCCACGTGATCAGTGCATGATCAGTCACCTGATGGGTGTCGATCAGTCAACTGACCGGTACATGGTAGCTACATGATCATTGCATGATCAGCCACGTGAGTAGTGCATGATAGCCACGTGATCAGTGCATGATCAGTCACGTGATCAGTGCATGATCAGTCATGTGATCAGTGCATGACCAGGCACGCTGATCAGTGCATGATCAGCCACGGATTGCGTGCATGATAGCCACGTGATCAGTGCATGATCAGTCACGTGATCAGTATGATCAGTCACGTGATCAGTGTATGATCAGCCACGTGATCAGTGCATGATAGCCACGTGATCAGTGCATGATCAATTACGATCAGTGCATGATCAGTCACGTGACCAGTACATGGTAGCTAGTGATCATTGCATGATCAGCCACATGAGCGCATGATAGCCACGTGATCAGTGGATGATCAGTCACGTGATCAGTGCATGATCACCACGTAACAGTGCATGATAAGTCACATGATCAGTGCATGATCAATCACGTGATCAGCGCATGATCAGTCACGTGATCAGTACATGGTAGCTACGTGATCAGGCATGATCAGCCACGTGATCAGTGCATGATAGCCACGATCAGTGCATGATAGCCACGTGATCAGTGCATGAGAACAGATACGTGTGATCAGCCACGTGATCAGTGCATGATAGCCACGTGATCAGTGCATGATAGCCACGTGATCAGTGCATGAGAGCCACGTGATCAGTGCATGATCAGTCACGTGATACAGTGTGATCAGCCACGTGATCAGTGCATGATGAGCCACGTGATCAGTGCATGATCAATTACGTGATCGGTGCATGATCGGTCACGTGACCAGTACATGTTCAGCACGTGATCGTGCATGATCAGCCACGTGAGCAGAGCATGATCAGCCACGTGATCAGTGCATGATCAGTCACGTGATCAGTACATGATCAGTCACGTGAACAGTGCATGATCATTTACGTGATCTGTGCATGATCAGTCACGTGACTAGTATATGGTAGCTATGTGATCATTCCATGATCAGCCACGTGAGCAGTGCATGATAGCCACGTGATCAGTGCATGATCAGTTACGTGAGCAGTGCATGATCAGCCACGTGATCAGCGCATGAGTGCCACGTGATCAGTGCATGATATGTCACGTGACAGGTGTGTGATCAGCCACGTGATCAGTGCATGTTCAGCCAAGATCAGTCCATGATAGCCACGTGATCAGTGCATGATCAGTTACCTGAGCACTGCATGATCAGCCACGTGATCAGTGCATGGTCAGACACGTGAACAGTGTATGATCAGCCATGTGATCAGTGCATGATATCCAAGTGATCAGTGCATGATCATCACGTGATCAGTGTGTGATCAGCCACGTGAACAGTGCATGCTCAGTCACGTGATCAGGGCCTGCTGAGCTGCGTGATTACTGTCTGCTCATCTGCTTGATTATTTCCAGCTGAGGTGCACGATTCCTGCCTGTCATCTGCTTGACAATTGCCAGCTGTGCTGCGTAATTCCTGCCTGCTCAGCTGCTTGATTATTGCCAGCTGAGCAGCATGATTCCTCACACCTGAGTTCCATGATTATTGCCTGCTGACTGTATGATTCGTGCCTACTCAGCTCTTTGTTTATTGCCTCCAGAGGCACATGATCAGTGTATGATAGCAAACATGATCAGCGCATGATCAGTCACATGATCAGCGCCATTAAGTCACGTGATCACTACATGATATTCATGTGATCAGTGCATGCTCAGTCACGGTATCAGTGCATGATCAGCCACGTGATCAGTGCATGATCAGCCACGTGATCAGTGCATGATAGCTACGTGATCAGTTCATGATTTGTCACGCGATCTGTGCATGACCAGGCAGTGATCAGTGCATGATCAGCCACGTGATCAGTGCATGATCAGCCACGTGATCAGTGCATGATCAGTCACGTGATCAGTGTATGATCAGCCACGTGATCAGTGCATGATCAGCCACATGACTGCATGATCAATTACGTGATCAGTGCATGATCAGTCACGTGACCAGTATATGGTAGCCAGTGATCATTGCATGATCAGCCACATGAGCTGCATGATAGCCACGTGATCAGTGCATGATCAGTCACGTGATCAGTGCATGATCAGTCACGTGATCAGCATGATCAGCCACGTGATCAGTGCATGATCAATTACGTGATCAGTGCATGATCAGTCACGTGATCAGTACATGGTCGAAGCATGTGATCATTGCGTGATCAGCCACGTGATCAGTGCATAGCCACGTGATCAGTGCATGATCAGCCGCGACAGATCAGTGATCATCGTGATCAGTACATGGTCACGTGATCAGTGCATGATAGCCACGTGATCAGTGCATGATCAGCCACGTGATCAGTGCATGATCAGCCACGTGATCAGTGCATGATAGCCACTTAATCAGTGCACGATAGCCAGATGATCAGTGCATGATCAGTCACGTGATCAGTGCATGATCAGCCACGTGATCAGTGTATGATAGCCAACTGATCAGTGCATGATCAGTCACGTGATCAGTGCATGATCAGCTACGTGAGCAGTGTATGATCAGCCACGTGATCAGTGCATGGTCAGACACGTGATCAGTGCATGATCAGCCACGTGATCAGTGCATGATAGCCACGTGATCAGTGCATGATCAGTCACGTGAGCAGTGTATGATCAGCCACGTGAACAGTGCATGCTCAGTCACGTGATCTGGGCCTGCTGAGCTGCGTGATTACCGTCTGCTCATCTGCTTGACAATTGCCAGCTGAGCTGCACGATTCTGCCTGTCATCTGCTTGACAATTGTCAGCTGTGCTGCGTAATTCCTGCCTGCTCAGCTGCTTGATTATTGCCAGCTGAGCAGCATGATTCCTCAAACCTGAGTTCCATGATTATTGCCTGCTGACTGTTTGATTCGTGCCTACTCAGCTCTTTGTTTATTGCCTCCAGAGGCACATGATCAGTGTATGATAGCAAACATGATCAGCGCATGATCAGTCACATGATCAGCGCCATTAAGTCACGTGATCACTACATGATAGTCATGTGATCAGTCCATGCTCAGTCACGGTATCAGTGCATGATCAGCCACGTGATCAGTGCATGATCAGCCAGGTGATCAGTGCATGATAGCACGTGATCAGTGCATGATTTGTCACGTGATCTGTGCATGATCAGGCAGGTGATCAGTGCATGATCAGTCACGTGATCAGTGCATGATAGCCACGCGATCAGTGCATGATCCGTCACCTGATGGGTGTATGATCAGTCACGTGACCGGTACATGGTAGCCACATGATCATTGCATGATCAGCCACGTGAGCAGTGCATGATAGCCACGTGATCAGTGCATGATCAGTCACGTGATCAGTGCATGATCACCACGTGATCAGTGCATGATCAGCCACGTGATCAGTGCATGATCAATTACGTGATCAGTGCATGATCAGTCACGTGACCAGTACATGGTAGCCACGTGATCATTGCATGAACAGCCACGTGAGCAGTGCATGATAGCCACGTGATCAGTGCATGATCAGCCGCATGATCAGTGCATGATCATCCGTGATCAGTGCATGGGCAGTCACGTGATCAGTGCATGATATAGACGTGATCAGTGCATGATCAGTCGTGATCAGTGCATGATCAACCACGTGATCAGTACATTGATAGCCAGTTAATGAGTGCATGATAGCCACGTGATCAGTGCATTATCAGCGCGATCAGGTGTGTGATCAGCCACGTGAACAGTGCATGATAGCCACTGATCAGTGCATGATCAGCCACGTGATCAGTGCATGATCAGTTACGTGAGCAGTGTATGATCAGCCACGTGATCAGTGCATGTTCAGACACGTGAACAGTGTATGATCAGCCACGTGATCAGTGCATGATAGCCACTTGATCAGTGCATTATCAGTTACGTGAGATCAGTGTGCATGATCAGCCACGTGAACAGTGCATGCTCAGTCACGTGATCTGGGCCTGCTGAGCTGCGTGATTACCGTCTGTTCATCTGCTTGACAATTGCCAGCTGAGCTGCACGATTCCTGCCTGTCATCTGCTTGACAATTATCAGCTGTGCTGCGAATTCCTGCCTGCTCAGCTGCTTGATTATTGCCAGCTGAGCAGCATGATTCCTCACACCTGAGTTCCATGATTATTGCCTGCTGACTGTTTGATTCGTGCCTACTCAGCTCTTTGTTTATTGCCTCCAGAGGCACATGATCAGTGTATGATAGCAAACATGATCAGCGCATGATCAGTCACATGATCAGCGCCATTAAGTCACGTGATCACTACATGATAGTCATGTGATCAGTCCATGCTCAGTCACGGTATCAGTGCATGATCAGCCACGTGATCAGTGCATGATCAGCCACGTGATCAGTGCATGATCAGCTACGTGATCAGTGCATGATCAGTCACGTGATCAGTGCATGATCAGACGTGATCAGTGCATGATCAGCCACGTGATCAGTGCATGATAGCCACGTGATCAGTGCATGATCAGTCACCTGATGGGTGCATGATCATTCACGTGACCTGTACATGGTAGCTACATGATCATTGCATGATCAGCCACGTGAGCAGTGCATGATAGCCACGTGATCAGTGCATGATCAGTCACGTGATCAGTGCATGATCAGTCACGTGATCAGTGCATGATCAGCCACGTGATCAGTGCATGATCAGCCACGTGATCAGTGCATGATCAGTCACGTGATCAGTGCATGATCAGGCACGTGATCAGTGCATGATCAGCCACGCGAATCAGTGCATGATAGCCACGTGATCAGTGCATGATCAGTCACCTGATGGGTGTATGATCAGTCAACTGACCCAGTACATGGTAGCTGCGTGATCAGTGCATGATCAGCCACGTGAGCAGTGCATGATAGCCACGTGATCAGTGCATGATCAGTCACGTGATCAGTGCATGATCAGTCACGTAACAGTGCATGATCAGCCACGTGATCAGTGCATGATCAGCCACGTGATCAGTGCATGATAGCCACGTGATCAGTGCATGATCAGCCACGGATCAGTGCATGATCAGTCACGTGATCAGTGCATGATCAGCCACGTGATCAGTGCATGATCAGCCACGTGATCAGTGCATGATCAATCACGTGATCAGTGCATGATCAGTCACGTGACCAGTACATGGTAGCTACGTGATCATTGCATGATCAGCCACATGAGCTGCATGATAGCCACGTGATCAGTGCATGATCAGTCACGTGATCAGTGCATGATCAGTCACGTGATCAGTGCATGATAAGCCACCTGATCAGTGCATGATCAATTACGTGATCAGTGCATGATCAGTCACGTGACTAGTACGATGGTAGCCACGTGACTGGCAGTGCGATCAGCCACGTGATCAGTGCATGATAGCCACGTGATCAGTGCATGATAGCCACGTGATCAGTGCATGATCAGTCACGTGATACGTGTGATCAGCCACGTGATCAGGGCATGATATCCACGTGATCAGTGCATGATAGCCACGTGATCAGTGCATGAGAGCCACGTGATCAGTGCATGATCAGTCACGTGATACATGTGATCAGCCACGTGATCAGTGCATGATGAGCCACGTGATCAGTGCAGGATCAATTACGTGATCAGTGCATGATCAGTCACGTGACCAGTACATGGTTGCACGTGATCGTTGCATGATCAGCCACGTGAGCAGAGCATGATAGCCACGTGATCAGTGCATGATCAGTCACGTGATCAGTACATGATCAGTCACGTGAACAGTGCATGATCATTTACGTGATCTGTGCATGATCAGTCACGTGACCAGTATATGGTAGCTACGTGATCATTCCATGACGAGCCACGTGAGCAGTGCATGATAGCCACGTGATGTGTGCATGATGAGTTACGTGAGCAGAGTATGATCAGCCACGTGATCAGTGCATGAGTGCCACGTGATCAGTGCATGATATGTCACGTGACAGGTGTGTGATCAGCCACGTGAACAGTGCATGTTCAGCCACGTGATCAGTGCATGATAGCCACGTGATCAGTGCATGATCAGTTACCTGAGCACTGTATGATCAGCCACGTGATCAGTGCATGGTCAGACACGGAACAGTGTATGATCAGCCATGTGATCAGTGCATGATATCCAAGTGATCAGTGCATGATCATCACGTGATCAGCGTATGATCAGCCACGTGAACAGTGCCTGCTCAGTCACGTGATCAGGGCCTGCTGAGCTGCGTGATTACTGTCTGCTCATCTGCTTGACAATTGCCAGCTGAGCTGCACGATTCCTGCCTGTCATCTGCTTGACAATTGACAGCTGTGCTGCGTAATTCCTGCCTGCTAGCTGCTTGATTATTGCCAGCTGAGCAGCATGATTCCTCACAGCTGAGTTCCATGATTATTGCCTGCTGACTGTTTGATTCGTGCCTACTCAGCTCTTTGTTTATTGCCTCCAGAGGCACATGATCAGTATATGATAGCAAACATGATCAGTGCATGATCAGTCACATGATCAGCGCCATTAAGTCACGTGATCACTACATGATAGTCATGTGATCAGTCCATGCTCAGTCACGGTATCAGTGCATGATCAGCCACGTGATCAGTGCATGATCAGCCAGGTGATCAGTTCATGATAGCTATGTGATCAGTTCATGATTTGTCACGTGATCTGTGCATGACCAGGCAGGTGATCAGTGTATGATCAGCCACGCGATCAGTGCATGATCAGCCACGCGATCAGTGCATGATCAGTCACGTGATCAGTGCATGATCAGCCACGTGATCAGTGCATGATCAGCCATGATCAGTGCATGATCAATTACGTGATCAGTGCATGATCAGTCACGTGACCAGTACATGGTAGCTAGGTGATCATTGCATGATCAGCCACGTGAGCAGTGCATGATAGCCACGTGATCAGTGCATGATCAGTCACGTGATCAGTGCATGATCACTCACGCACAGTGCATGATAAGTCACCTGATCAGTGCATGATCAATTACGCGATCAGTGCATGATCACCACGTGACCAGTACATGGTAGCCACGCGATCATTGCATGAACAGCCACGTGAGCAGTGCATGATAGCCACGTGATCAGTGCATGATCTGTCGCGATGATCAGTGTATGATCATCCGGGTGATCAGTGCATGGGCAGTCATGTGATCAGTGCATGATATAGACGTGATTAGTGCATGATCAGTCTCCGGATCAGTGTATGATCAACCACGTGATCAGTGCACGATAGCCAGTTAATGAGTGCACGAGCAGCCAGGTGATCAGTGCATGATCAGTCACGTGATCAGTGCATGATCAGCCACGTAATAAGTGCATGATAGCCAACTGATCAGTGCATGATCAGCCACGTGATCAGTGCATGATCAGTTACGTGAGCAGTGTATGATCAGCCACGTGATCAGTGCATGGTCAAACACGTGAACAGTGTATGATCAGCCACGCGATCAGTGCATGATAGCCACGTGATCAGTGCATTATCAGTTACGTGAGCAGCGATGATCAGCCACGTGAACAGTGCATGCTCAGTCACGTGATCTGGGCCTGCTGAGCTGCGTGATTACCGTCTGCTCATCTGCTTGACAATTGCCAGCTGAGCTGCACGATTCCTGCCTGTCATCTGCTTGACAATTATCAGCTGTGCTGCGTAATTCCTGCCTGCTCAGCTGCTTGATTATTGCCAGCTGAGCAGCATGATTCCTCACACCTGAGTTCCATGATTATTGCCTGCTGACTGTTTGATTCGTGCCTACTCAGCTCTTTGTTTATTGCCTCCAGAGGCACATGATCAGTGTATGATAGCAAACATGATCAGCGCATGATCAGTCACATGATCAGCGCCATTAAGTCACGTGATCACTACATGATAGTCATGTGATCAGTCCATGCTCAGTCACGGTATCAGTGCATGATCAGCCACGTGATCAGTGCATGATCAGCCAGGTGATCAGTTCATGATAGCCATGTGATCAGTTCATGATTTGTCACGTGATCTGTGCATGACCAGGCAGGTGATCAGTGTATGATCAGCCACGTGAACAGTGCATGATAGCCACGTGATCAGTGCATGATCCGTCACCTGATGGGTGTATGATCAGTCACCTGACCGGTACATGGTAGCCATGATCATTGCATGATCAGCCACGTGAGTAGTGCATGATAGCCACGCGATCAGTGCATGATCAGTCACGTGATCAGTGCATGATCACTCACGCACAGTGCATGATAAGTCACCTGATCAGTGCATGATCAATACGTGATCAGTGCATGATCACTCACGACCAGTACATGGTAGCTACGTGATCATTGCATGAACAGCCACGGAGCAGTGCATGATAGCCACGTGATCAGTGCATGATCTGTCGCAATGATCAGTGTATGATCATCCGCGTGATCAGTGCATGGGCAGTCACGTGATCAGTGCATGATATAGACGCGATGATCAGTGCATGATCAGTCTCGTGATCAGTGCATGATCAGCCACGTGATCAGTGCATGATCAGCCACTTGATGAGTGCATGATAGCCAGTGATCAGTGCATGATCAGTCACGTGATCAGTGTTTGATCAGCCAAGTGAAAAGTGCATGATAGCCACTGATCAGTGCATGATCAGCCACGCGATCAGTGCATGATCAGTTACGTGAGCAGTGTATGATCAGCCACGTGATCAGTGCATGGTCAGACACGTGAACAGTGTATGATCAGCCACGTGATCAGTGCATGATAGCCACGTGATCAGTGCATGATCATTACGTGAGCAGTGTATGATCAGCCACGTGAACAGTGCATGCTCAGTCACGTGATCTGGGCCTGCTGAGCTGCGTGATTACGTCTGCTCATCTGCTTGACAATTGCCAGCTGAGCTGCACGATTCCTGCCTGTCATCTGCTTGACAATTGTCAGCTGTGCTGCGAATTCCTGCCTGCTCAGCTGCTTGATTATTGCCAGCTGAGCAGCATGATTCCTCACACCTGAGTTCCATGATTATTGCCTGCTGACTGTTTGATTCGTGCCTACTCAGCTCTTTGTTTATTGCCTCCAGAGGCACATGATCAGTGTATGATAGCAAACATGATCAGCGCATGATCAGTCACATGATCAGCGCCATTAAGTCACGTGATCACTACATGATAGTCATGTGATCAGTCCATGCTCAGTCACGGCATCAGTGCATGATCAGCCACGTGATCAGTGCATGATCTGTCACATGATTAGCGTATGATCATCCACGTGATCAGTGCATGGGCAGTCATGTGATCAGTGCATGATATAGACGTGATCAGTGCATGATCAGTCTCGTGATCAGTGCATGATAGCCACGCGATCAGTGCATGATCAGTCACCTGATGGGTGTATGATCATTCACGTGACCTGTACATGGTAGCTACATGATCATTGCATGATCAGCCACGTGAGTAGTGCATGATAGCCACGTGATCACTACATGATCAGTCACGTGATCAGTGCATGATCAGCCACGTGATCAGTGCATGATCAGCCACGTGATCAGTGCATGATAGCTATGTGATCAGTTCATGATTTGTCACGTGATCAGTGCATGATCAGCCACGTGATCAGTGCATGATCAGCCACGTGATCAGTGCATGATAGCCACGTGATCAGTGCATGATCCGTCACCTGATGGGTGTATGATCAGTCAACTGACCGGTACATGGTAGCTACATGATCATTGCATGATCAGCCACGTGAGTAGTGCATGATAGCCACGTGATCAGTGCATGATCAGTCACGTGATCAGTGCATGATCAGTCATGTAATCTGTGCATGACCAGGCACGGATCAGTGTATGACCAGCCAAGTGATCAGTGCATGATAGCCACGTGATCAGTGCATGATCAGTCACGTGATCAGTGCATGATCAGTCACGTGATCAGTGCATGATCAGCCACGTGATCAGTGCATGATCAGCCACGTGATCAGTGCATGATCAATTACGTGATCAGTGCATGATCAGTCACGACCAGTAGCATGGTAGCCACGTGATCATTGCATGATCAGCCACGCATGAGCTGCATGATAGCCACGGATCAGTGCATGATCAGTCACGTGATCAGTGCATGATCACCACGCGAACAGTGCATGATAAGTCACCTGATCAGTGCATGATCAATTACGCGATCAGTGCATGATCAGTCACGCGACCAGTACATGGTAGCTACGCGATCATTGCATGATCAGCCACGCGATCAGTGCATGATAGCCACGATCAGTGCATGATAGCCACGCGATCAGTGCATGATCAGTCATGATACGCGTGTGATCAGCCACGTGATCAGGGCATGATATCCACGTGATCAGTGCATGATAGCCACGTGATCAGTGCATGAGAGCCACGCGATCAGTGCATGATCAGTCACGTGATACATGTGTGATCAGCCACGGATCAGTGCATGATGAGCCACGTGATCAGTGCAGATCACCACGGATCAGTGCATGATCAGTCACGCGACCAGTACATGGTTGCCACGCGATCGTTGCATGATCAGCCACGTGAGCAGAGCATGATAGCCACGTGATCAGTGCATGATCAGTCACGTGATCAGTACATGATCAGTCACGTGAACAGTGCATGATCATTTACGTGATTCTGCATGATCAGTCACGTGACCAGTATATGGTAGCTATGTGATCATTCCATGACGAGCCACGTGAGCAGTGCATGATAGCCACGTGATGTGTGCATGATGAGTTACGTGAGCAGAGTATGATCAGCCACGTGATCAGTGCATGAGTGCCACGTGATCAGTGCATGATATGTCACGTGACAGGTGTGTGATCAGCCACGCGAACAGTGCATGTTCAGCCACGCGATCAGTCCATGATAGCCACGTGATCAGTGCATGATCAGTTACCTGAGCACTGTATGATCAGCCACGTGATCAGTGCATGGTCAGACACGTGAACAGTGTATGATCAGCCACGTGATCAGTGCATGATATCCAAGTGATCAGTGCATGATCATCACGTGATCAGTGCATGATCAGCCACGCGAACAGTGCATGCTCAGTCACGCGATCAGGGCCTGCTGAGCTGCGTGATTACTGTCTGCTCATCTGCTTGACAATTGCCAGCTGAGCTGCACGATTCCTGCCTGTCATCTGCTTGATAATTGACAGCTGTGCCGCGAATTCCTGCCTGCTCAGCTGCTTGATTATTGCCAGCTGAGCAGCATGATTCCTCACAGCTGAGTTCCATGATTATTGCCTGCTGACTGTATAATTCGTGCCTACTCAGCTCTTTGTTTATTGCCTCCAGAGGCACATGATCAGTATATGATAGCAAACATTATCAGTGCATGATCAGTCACATGATCAGAGCCATTAAGTCACGTGATCACTACATGATAGTCATGTGATCAGTCCATGCTCAGTCACGGTATCAGTGCATGATCAGCCACGTGATCAGTGCATGATCAGCCAGGTGGTTCGATAGCTATGTGATCAGTTCATGATCTGTCACGTGATCTGTGCATGACCAGCAGGTGATCAGTGCATGATCAGTCACGTGATCAGTGCATGATCAGTCACGTGATCAGTGCATGATCAGCCACGCGATCAGTGCATGATCAGCCACGTGATCAGTGCATGATCAGCCACGTGATCAGTGCATGATCAATCACGTGATCAGTGCATGATCAGTCACGACCAGTATATGGTAGCTACGTGATCATTGCATGATCAGCCACATGAGCCGCATGATAGCCACGCAGATCAGTGCATGATCAGTCACGTGATCAGTGCATGATCACTCACGCGAACAGTGCATGATAAGTCACCTGATCAGTGCATGATCAATTACGTGATCAGTGCATGATCACCACGTGACCAGTACATGGTAGCTACGATCATTGCATGAACAGCCGCGTGAGCAGTGCATGATAGCCACGTGATCAGTGCATGATCAGTCGCGATGATCAGTGTATGATCAGTCTGGGTGACCGGTGCATGATATAGACGTGATTAGTGCATGATCAGTCTCGTGATCAGTGTATGATCAACCACGCGATCAGTGCACGATAGCCAGTTAATGAGTGCACGAGCAGCAGATGATCAGTGCATGATCAGTCACGTGATCAGTGCATGATCAGCCAAGTAAAAAGTGCATGATAGCCAACGGATCAGTGCATGATCAGCCACGTGATCAGTGCATGATCAGTTACGTGAGCAGTGTATGATCAGCCACGTGATCAGTGCATGGTCAAACACGTGAACAGTGTATGATCAGCCACGTGATCAGTGCATGATAGCCACGTGATCAGTGCATTATCAGTTACGTGATCAGCGCATGATCAGCCACGTGAACAGTGCATGCTCAGTCACGTGATCTGGGCCTGCTGAGCTGCGTGATTACCGCCTGCTCATCTGCTTGACAATTGCCAGCTGAGCTGCACGATTCCTGCCTGTCATCTGCTTGACAATTATCAGCTGCGCTGCGAATTCCTGCCTGCTCAGCTGCTTGATTATTGCCAGCTGAGCAGCATGATTCCTCACACCTGAGTTCCATGATTATTGCCTGCTGACTGTTTGATTCGTGCCTACTCAGCTCTTTGTTTATTGCCTCCAGAGGCACATGATCAGTGTATGATAGCAAACATGATCAGCGCATGATCAGTCACATGATCAGCGCCATTAAGTCACGTGATCAGTGCATGATAGTCATGTGATCAGTCCATGCTCAGTCACGGCATCAGTGCATGATCAGCCACGCGATCAGTGCATGATCCGTCACGTGATCAGTGTATGATCAGCCACGTGATCAGTGCATGGGCAGCCATGTGATCAGTGCATGATATAGACGTGATCAGTGCATGATCAGTCACGTGATCAGTGATCAGCCACGCGATCAGTGCATGATAGCCACGGTGATCAGTGCATGATAGCCACGTGATCAGTGCATGATCAGTCACGTGATCAGTGCATGATCAGCCACGTGATCAGTGCATGATCAAGCCACTGATCAGTGCATGATCAGCCACGTGATCAGTGCATGATCAGTTACGTGAGCAGTGGATGATCAGCCACGTGATCAGTGCATGGTCAAACACGTGAACAGTGTATGATCAGCCACGTGATCAGTGCATGATAGCCACGTGATCAGTGCATGATCAGTTACGTGATCAGCGTATGATCAGCCACGTGAACAGTGCATGCTCAGTCACGTGATCTGGGCCTGCTGAGCTGCGTGATTACCGTCTGCTCATCTGCTTGACAATTGCCAGCTGAGCTGCACGATTCCTGCCTGTCATCTGCTTGACAATTATCAGCTGTGCTGCGTAATTCCTGCCTGCTCAGCTGCTTGATTATTGCCAGCTGAGCAGCATGATTCCTCACACCTGAGTTCCATGATTATTGCCTGCTGACTGTTTGATTCGTGCCTACTCAGCTCTTTGTTTATTGCCTCCAGAGGCACATGATCAGTGCATGATAGCAAACATGATCAGCGCATGATCAGTCACATGATCAGCGCCATTAAGTCACGTGATCACTACATGATAGTCATGTGATCAGTCCATGCTCAGTCACGGGTGCATGATCAGCCACGTGATCAGTGCATGATCAGCCAGGTGATCAGTTCATGATAGCTATGTGATCAGTTCATGATTTGTCACGTGATCTGTGCATGACCAGGCAGGTGATCAGTGCATGATCAGCCACGTGAACAGTGCATGATAGCCACGTGATCAGTGCATGATCCGCACCTGATGGGTGTATGATCAGTCACCTGACCGGTACATGGTAGCTACATGATCATTGCATGATCAGCCACGTGAGTAGTGCATGATAGCCACGTGATCAGTGCATGATCAGTCACGTGATCAGTGCATGATCACCAACAGTGCATGCATGATAAGTCACCTGATCAGTGCATGATCAATTACGTGATCAGTGCATGATCAGTCACGTGACCAGTACATGGTAGCTACGCGATCATTGCATGAACAGCCGCGTGAGCAGTGCATGATAGCCACGTGATCAGTGCATGATCTGTCGCATGATCAGTGCATGATCATCCGGGTGATCAGTGCATGGGCAGTCACGTGATCAGTGCATGATATAGACGTGATTAGTGCATGATCAGCCTCGTGATCAGTGCATGATCAGCCACGTGATCAGTGCATGATAGCCAGTTAATGAGTGCACGATAGCCACATGATCAGTGCATTATCAGTCACGCGATCAGTGTTTGATCAGCCAAGTAAAAGTGCATGATAGCCAACTGATCAGTGCATGATCAGCCACGCGATCAGTGCATGATCAGTTACGTGAGCAGTGTATGATCAGCCACGTGATCAGTGCATGTTCAGACATGTGAACAGTGTATGATCAGCCACGTGATCAGTGCATGATAGCCACGTGATCAGTGCATTATCAGTTACGTGAGCAGTGTATGATCAGCCACGCGAACAGTGCATGCTCAGTCACGTGATCTGGGCCTGCTGAGCTGCGTGATTACCGTCTGTTCATCTGCTTGACAATTGCCAGCTGAGCTGCACGATTCTGCCTGTCATCTGCTTGACAATTGTCAGCTGTGCTGCGTAATTCCTGCCTGCTCAGCTGCTTGATTATTGCCAGCTGAGCAGCATGATTCCTCACACCTGAGTTCCATGATTATTGCCTGCTGACTGTTTGATTCGTGCCTACTCAGCTCTTTGTTTATTGCCTCCAGAGGCACATGATCAGTGTATGATAGCAAACATGATCAGCGCATGATCAGTCACATGATCAGCGCCATTAAGTCACGTGATCACTACATGATAGTCATGCGTGATCAGTCCATGCTCAGTCACGGTATCAGTGCATGATCAGCCACGCGATCAGTGCATGATCTGTCACATGATTAGTGCATGATCAGCCACGTGATCAGTGCATGGGCAGTCATGTGATCAGTGCATGATATAGACGTGATCAGTGCATGATCAGTCTCGTGATAAGTGCATGATAGCCACGTGATCAGTGCATGATCAGTCACCTGATGTGTGTATGATCATTCACGTGACCTGTACATGGTAGCTACATGATCATTGCATGATCAGCCACGTGAGTAGTGCATGATAGCCACGTGATCACTACATGATCAGTCACGTGATCAGTGCATGCTCAGTCACGTTACCAGTGCATGATCAGCCACGTGATCAGTGCATGATAGCCATGTGATCAGTGCATGATTTGTCACGTGATCAGTGCATGACCAGGCAGGTGATCAGTGCATGATCAGCCACGTGAACAGTGCATGATAGCCACGTGATCAGTGCATGATCCGTCACCTGATGGGTGCATGATCAGTCAACTGACCGGTACATGGTAGCTACATGATCATTGCATGATCAGCCACGGAGTAGTGCATGATAGCCACGTGATCAGTGCATGATCAGTCACGCGTTCAGTGCATGATCAGTCATGTAATCTGTGCATGACCAGGCACGTGATCAGTGCATGACCAGCCAAGTGATCAGTGCATGATAGCCACGTGATCAGTGCATGATCAGTCACGTGATCAGTGCATGATCAGTCACGTGATCAGTGGATGATCAGCCACGTGATCAGTGCATGATCAGCCACATGATCAGTGCATGATCAATTACGCGATCAGTGCATGATCAGTCACGTGACCAGTATATGGTAGCCAGGTGATCATTGCATGATCAGCCACGTGAGCCGTGCATGATAGCCACGTGATCAGTGCATGATCAGTCACGTGATCAGTGCATGATCACTCACGCGAACAGTGCATGATAAGTCACCTGATCAGTGCATGATCAATCACGGATCAGTGCATGATCAGTCACGTGACCAGTACATGGTAGCTACGTGATCATTGCGATCAGCCGCGTGATCAGTGCATGATAGCCACGTGATCAGTGCATGATAGCCACGGATCAGTGCATGATCAGTCATGTGATACGGTGATCAGCCACGTGATCAGGGCATGATATCCACGTGATCAGTGCATGATAGCCACGTGATCAGTGCATGATAGCCACGTGATCAGTGCATGATCAGTCACGCGATACATGTGTGATCAGCCACGTGATCAGTGCATGATGAGCCACGTGATCAGTGCAGGATCAATTACGTGATCAGTGCATGATCAGTCACGTGACCAGTACATGGTTGCTACGTGATCGTGCATGATCAGCCACGTGAGCAGAGCATGATAGCCACGTGATCAGTGCATGATCAGTCACGTGATCAGTACATGATCAGTCACGTGAACAGTGCATGATCATTTACGTGATCTGTGCATGATCAGTCACGTGACCAGTATATGGTAGCTATGTGATCATTCCATGACGAGCCACGCGAGCAGTGCATGATAGCCACGCGATGTGTGCATGATGAGTTACGTGAGCAGAGTATGATCAGCCACGTGATCAGTGCATGAGTGCCACGTGATCAGTGCATGATATGTCACGTGACAGGTGTGTGATCAGCCACGTGAACAGTGCATGTTCAGCCACGTGATCAGTCCATGATAGCCACGTGATCAGTGCATGATCAGTTACCTGAGCACTGTATGATCAGCCACGTGATCAGTGCATGGTCAGACACGTGAACAGTGTATGATCAGCCATGTGATCAGTGCATGATATCCAAGTGATCAGTGCATGATCATCACGTGATCAGTGTATGATCAGCCACGTGAACAGTGCCTGCTCAGTCACGTGATCAGGGCCTGCTGAGCTGCGTGATTACTGTCTGCTCATCTGCTTGACAATTGCCAGCTGAGCTGCACGATTCCTGCCTGTCATCTGCTTGACAATTGCCAGCTGTGCTGCGAATTCCTGCCTGCTCAGCTGCTTGATTATTGCCAGCTGAGCAGCATGATTCCTCACAGCTGAGTTCCATGATTATTGCCTGCTGACTGTTTGATTCGTGCCTACTCAGCTCTTTGTTTATTGCCTCCAGAGGCACATGATCAGTATATGATAGCAAACATGATCAGCGCATGATCAGTCACATGATCAGCGCCATTAAGTCACGTGATCACTACATGATAGTCATGTGATCAGTCCATGCTCAGTCACGGTATCAGTGCATGATCAGCCACGTGATCAGTGCATGATCAGCCAGGTGATCAGTTCATGATAGCTATGTGATCAGTTCATGATTTGTCACGTGATCTGTGCATGACCAGGCAGGTGATCAGTGCATGATCAGTCACGTGATCAGTGCATGATCAGTCACGTGATCAGTGCATGATCAGTCACGGATCAGTGGATGATCAGCCACGCGATCAGTGCATGATCAGCCACATGATCAGTGCATGATCAATTACGTGATCAGTGCATGATCAGTCACGTGACCAGTATATGGTAGCTAGGTGATCATTGCATGATCAGCCACATGAGCCGTGCATGATAGCCACGCGATCAGTGCATGATCAGTCACGCGATCAGTGCATGATCACTCACGCTAACAGTGCATGATAAGTCACCTGATCAGTGCATGATCAATTACGTGATCAGTGCATGATCACTCACGTGTCCAGTACATGGTAGCTACGTGATCATTGCATGAACAGCCGCGTGAGCAGTGCATGATAGCCACGCGATCAGTGCATGATCTGTCGCGATGATCAGTGTATGATCATCCGGGTGATCAGTGCATGGGCAGTCATGTGATCAGTGCATGATATCGATGTGATTAGTGCATGATCAGTCTCGTGATCAGTGTATGATCAACCACGTGATCAGTGCACGATAGCCAGTTAATGAGTGCACGATAGCCAGATGATCAGTGCATTATCAGTCACGTGATCAGTGCATGATCAGCCAAGTAATAAGTGCATGATAGCCAACTGATCAGTGTATGATCAGCCACGCGATCAGTGCATGATCAGTTACGCGAGCAGTGTATGATCAGCCACGTGATCAGTGCATGGTCAAACACGTGAACAGTGTATGATCAGCCACGCGATCAGTGCATGATAGCCACGCGATCAGTGCATTATCAGTTACGTGAGCAGCGTATGATCAGCCACGTGAACAGTGCATGCTCAGTCACGTGATCTGGGCCTGCTGAGCTGCGTGATTACCGTCTGCTCATCTGCTTGACAATTGCCAGCTGAGCTGCACGATTCCTGCCTGTCATCTGCTTGACAATTATCAGCTTGCTGCGAATTCCTGCCTGCTCAGCTGCTTGATTATTGCCAGCTGAGCAGCATGATTCCTCAAACCTGAGTTCCATGATTATTGCCTGCTGACTGTTTGATTCGTGCCTACTCAGCTCTTTGTTTATTGCCTCCAGAGGCACATGATCAGTGTATGATAGCAAACATGATCAGCGCATGATCAGTCACATGATCAGCGCCATTAAGTCACGTGATCACTACATGATAGTCATGTGATCAGTCCATGCTCAGTCACGGTATCAGTGCATGATCAGCCACGTGATCAGTGCATGATCAGCCAGGTGATCAGTTCATGATAGCTATGTGATCAGTTCATGATTTGTCACGTGATCTGTGCATGACCAGGCAGGTGATCAGTGCATGATCAGCCACGGAATCAGTGCATGATAGCCACGCGATCAGTGCATGATCCGTCACCTGATGGGTGTATGATCAGTCACCTGACCGTACATGGTAGCTACATGATCATTGCATGATCAGCCACGTGAGTAGTGCATGATAGCCACGCGATCAGTGCATGATCAGTCACGTGATCAGTGCATGATCACTCACGTTAACAGTGCATGATAAGTCACCTGATCAGTGCATGATCAACTACGTGATCAGTGCATGATCAGTCACGTGACCAGTATATGGCAGCTACGTGATCATTGCATGAACAGCCGCTGTGAGCAGTGCATGATAGCCACGCGATCAGTGCATGATCGTCGCGATGATCAGTGCATGATCATCCGGTGATCAATGGGCAGTCATGTGATCAGTGCATGATATAGACGTGATTAGTGCATGATCAGTCTCGATCAGTGTATGATCAACCACGTGATCAGTGCACGAGATAGCCAGTTAATGAGTGCATGATAGCCAGATGATCAGTGCATTATCAGTCACGTGATCAGCGTTTGATCAGCCAAGTAAAAAGTGCATGATAGCCACTGATCAGTGCATGATCAGCCACGTGATCAGTGCATGATCAGTTACGTGAGCAGTGTATGATCAGCCACGCGATCAGTGCATGGTCAGACACGTGAACAGTGCATGATCAGCCACGTGATCAGTGCATGATAGCCACGTGATCAGTGCATTATCAGTTACGCGAGCAGCGCATGATCAGCCACGCGAACAGTGCATGCTCAGTCACGCGATCTGGGCCTGCTGAGCTGCGTGATTACCGTCTGCTCATCTGCTTGACAATTGCCAGCTGAGCTGCACGATTCCTGCCTGTCATCTGCTTGACAATTGCTGTGCTGCGTAATTCCTGCCCGCTCAGCTGCTTGATTATTGCCAGCTGAGCAGCATGATTCCTCACACCTGAGTTCCATGATTATTGCCTGCTGACTGTCTGATTCTGTGCCTACTCAGCTCTTTGTTTATTGCCTCCAGAGGCACATGATCAGTGTATGATAGCAAACATGATCAGCGCATGATCAGTCACATGATCAGCGCCATTAAGTCACGTGATCACTACATGATAGTCACGTGATCAGTCCATGATCAGTCACGGCATCAGTGCATGATCAGCCACGTGATCAGTGCATGATCAGCCACATGATCAGTGTATGATCATCCACGTGATCAGTGCATGGGCAGTCATGTGATCAGTGCATGATAGTCACGTGATCAGTGCATGATCAGTCCGCGATCAGTGCATGATCAGCCACGTGATCAGTGCATGATAGCCAGTTGATCAGTGCATGATAGTCACCTGATCAGTGCATGATCAGTCACGTGATCAGTGCATGATCAGCCACGTGATCAGTGCATGATAGCCACGTGATCAGTGCATGATCAGCCACGTGATCAGTGCATGATCAGTCACGATCAGTGCATGATCAGCCACGTGATCAGTGCATGATCAGACACGCGATCAGTGCATGATCAGCCACGTGATCAGTGCATGATAGCCACGTGATCAGTGCATGATCAGTCACGTGATCAGTGCATGATCAGCCACGCGAACAGTGCATGATCAGTCACGTGATCTGGGCCTGCTGAGCTGCGTGATCACCGCCTGTCATCTGCTTGACAATCGCCAGCTGAGCTGTACGATTCCTGCCTGTCATCTGCTTGACAATGGCCAGCCGTGCGCGTAATTCCTGCCTGCTCAGCTGCTTGATTATTGCCAGCTGAGCAGCATGATTCCTCACAGCTGAGTTCCATGATTATTGCCTGCTGACTGCCTGATTCTGCCTACGCAGCTCTTGTTTATTGCCTCCAGAGGCACATGATCAGTGTATGATAGCAAACATGATCAGCGCATGATCAGTCACATGATCAGCGCCATTAAGTCACGTGATCACTACATGATAGTCATGCGATCAGTGCATGATCAGTCACGTATCAGTGCATGATCAGCCACGTGATCAGTGCATGATCAGCCACGTGATCAGTGCATGATAGCCACGTGATCAGTGCATGATCAGTCACGTGATCAGTGCATGACCAGGCACGTGATCAGTGCATGATCAGCCACGCGATCAGTGCATGATAGCCACGTGATCAGTGCATGATCAGTTACGTGATGGGTGTATGATCAGTCACGTGACCGGCATGGTAGCACATCATTGCATGATCAGCCACGTGAGCAGTGCATGATAGCCACGTGATCAGTGCATGATCAGCCACGTGATCAGTGCATGATCAGTCACGCGAACAGTGCATGATCAGTCACGTGATCAGCGCATGATCAGCTACGTGATCAGTGCATGATCAGTCACGTGACTACATGGTAGCTACGCGGATTGCATGATCAGCCACGTGAGCAGTGCATGATAGCCACGTGATCAGTGCATGATCAGTCACGTGATCAGTGCATGATAGCCACGTGATCAGTGCATGACTGTCACGGATCAGCGCATGATCAGCCACGATCAGTGCATGATCAGCCACGTGATCAGTGCATGATAGCCACGTGATCAGTGCATGATCAGTCACGTGATCAGTGCATGATCAGTCACGTGATCAGTGCATGGTAGCCACGTGATCAGTGCATGATCAGCCACGTGACTAGTGCATGATAGCCACGTGATCAGTGCATGATCAGTCACGCGATCAGTGCATGATCAGCCACGTGATCAGTGCATGATCAGTCACGTGATCAGTGCATGATCAGCCACGTGATCAGTGCATGATCAGTCACGCGATTAGTGCATGATCAGCCACGTGATCAGTGCATGGGCAGTCATGTGATCAGTGCATGATATAGACGTGATCAGTGCATGATCAGTCACGTGATCAGTGCATGATCAGCCACGCGATCAGTGCATGATCAGTCACGTGATCAGTGCATGATCAGTCACGTGATCATGTACATTAGCAAGCATGATCATTGCATGATCAGCCACGTGAGCAGTGCATGATAGCCACGTGATCACTATGATAGTCACGCGATCAGTGCATGATCAGTCACGGTATCAGTGCATGATCAGCCACGCGATCAGTGCATGATCAGCCAGGTGATCAGTGCATGATAGCCACGTGATCAGTGCATGATCAGCCACGCGATCAGTGCATGACCAGGCAGGTGATCAGTGCATGATCAGCCACGCGATCAGTGCATGATAGCCACGTGATCAGTGCATGATCCGTCACCTGATGGGTGTATGATCAGCCACTGACCAGTACATGGTAGCCACGTGATCATTGCATGATCAGCCACGCGAGTAGTGCATGATAGCCACGTGATCAGTGCATGATCAGTCACGTGATCAGTGCATGATCACTCACGTTAACAGTGCATGATAAGTCACCTGATCAGTGCATGATCAATACGTGATCAGTGCATGATCACTCACGTGACCAGTACATGGTAGCTACGTGATCATTGCATGATCAGCCGCGTGAGTGCAGCATGATCAGTCGCGTGATCAGTGCATGATCATCCGGTGATCAGTGCATGATCAGTCACGTGATCAGTGCATGATATAGACGTGATCTGTGCATGATCAGTCACGCGATCAGTGTATGATCAGCCACGTGATCAGTGCATGATAGCCACGTGATCAGTGCATGATAGCCAGCTGATCAGTGCATGATCAGTCACGTGATCAGTGTATGATCAGCCACGTGATCAGTGCATGATAGCCAACTGATCAGTGCATGATCAGTCACGTGATCAGTGCATGATCAGTTACGCGAGCAGTGCATGATCAGCCACGTGATCAGTGCATGATCAGCCACGTGATCAGTGCATGATCAGTCACGTGATCAGTGCATGATAGCCACGCGATCAGTGCATGATCAGTCACGTGAGCAGTGTATGATCAGCCACGTGATCAGTGCATGATAGCCACGTGATCAGTGCATTATCAGTTACGTGAGCAGCGTATGATCAGCCACGTGAACAGTGCATGCTCAGTCACGTGATCAGGGCCTGCTGAGCTGCGTGATTACCGTCTGCTCATCTGCTTGACAATTGCCAGCTGAGCTGCACGATTCCCGCCTGTCATCTGCTTGACAATTGTCAGCTGTGCTGCGTAATTCCTGCCTGCTCAGCTGCTTGATTATTGCCAGCTGAGCAGCATGATTCCTCACACCTGAGTTCCATGATTATTGCCTGCTGACTGTTTGATTCGTGCCTACTCAGCTCTTTGTTTATTGCCTCCAGAGGCACATGATCAGTGTATGATAGCAAACATGATCAGCGCATGATCAGTCACGTGATCAGCGCCATTAAGTCACGTGATCACTACATGATAGTCATGTGATCAGTCCATGCTCAGTCACGGTATCAGTGCATGATCAGCCACGTGATCAGTGCATGATCAGCCAGGTGATCAGTTCATGATAGCCATGTGATCAGTTCATGATTTGTCACGTGATCAGTGCATGACCAGGCAGGTGATCAGTGCATGATCAGCCACGTGATCAGTGCATGATAGCCACGTGATCAGTGCATGATCCGTCACCTGATGGGTGTATGATCAGTCACCTGACCGTACATGGTAGCTACATGATCATTGCATGATCAGCCACGTGAGTAGTGCATGATAGCCACGTGATCAGTGCATGATCAGTCACGTGATCAGTGCATGATCACTCACGTTAACAGTGCATGATAAGTCACCTGATCAGTGCATGATCAGCCACGTGATCAGTGCATGATCAGTCACATGATCAGTGTATGATCATCCACGTGATCAGTGCATGGGCAGTCATGTGATCAGTGCATGATATAGACGTGATCAGTGCATGATCAGTCTCATGATAAGTGCATGATAGCCACGTGATCAGTGCATGATCAGTCACCTGATCAGTGTATGATCAGTCACGTGATCAGTGCATGGTAGCTACATGATCAGTGCATGATCAGCCACGTGATCAGTGCATGATAGCCACGTGATCAGTGCATGATCAGTCACGTGATCAGTGCATGATCAGTCACGTGATCAGTGCATGATCAGCCACGTGATCAGTGCATGATCAGCCACGTGATCAGTGCATGATAGCCACGTGATCAGTGCATGATCAGTCACGTGATCAGTGCATGATCAGGCACGTGATCAGTGCATGATCAGCCACGTGAAGTGCATGATAGCCACGTGATCAGTGCATGATCAGTCACCTGATCAGTGCATGATCAGTCACGTGACAGTACATGGTAGCTACGTGATCATTGCATGATCAGCCACGTGAGTAGTGCATGATAGCCACGTGATCAGTGCATGATCAGTCACGTGATCAGTGCATGATCAGTCACGTGATCAGTGCATGATCAGTCACGTGATCAGTGCATGATCAATTACGTGATCAGTGCATGATCAGCCACGTGACAGTGCATGGTAGCTACGTGATCAGTGCATGATCAGCCACGTGATCAGTGCATGATCAGTCACATGATCAGTGTATGATCATCCACGTGATCAGTGCATGGTCAGTCACGTGATCAGTGCATGATATCACGTGATCAGTGCATGATCAGTCTCGCGGATCAGTGCATGATCAGCCACGTGATCAGTGCATGATCAGCCAGGCTGATGAGTGCACGATAGCCAGATGATCAGTGCATGATCAGTCACGCATGTGCATGATCAGCCACGTGATCAGTGCATGATAGCCACTGATCAGTGCATGATCAGCCACGTGATCAGTGCATGATCAGTCACGTGATCAGTGCATGATCAGCCACGTGATCGTGCATGATCAGCCACGTGATCAGAGCATGATAGCCACGTGATCAGTGCATGATCAGTCACGTGATCAGTACATGATCAGTCACGTGAACAGTGCATGATCATTTACGTGATCTGCATGATCAGTCACGTGACCAGTATATGGTAGCTACGTGATCATTCCATGACGAACACGGAGCAGTGCATGATAGCCACGTGATGTGTGCATGATGAGTTACGTGAGCAGAGTATGATCAGCCACGTGATCAGTGCATGAGTGCCACGTGATCAGTGCATGATATGTCACGTGACAGGTGTGTGATCAGCCACGTGAACAGTGCATGTTCAGCCACGTGATCAGTGCATGATAGCCACGTGATCAGTGCATGATCAGTTACCTGAGCACTGTATGATCAGCCACGTGATCAGTGCATGGTCAGACACGTGAACAGTGTATGATCAGCCACGTGATCAGTGCATGATATCCAAGTGATCAGTGCATGATCATCACGTGATCAGTGTATGATCAGCCACGTGAACAGTGCCTGCTCAGTCACGTGATCAGGGCCTGCTGAGCTGCGTGATTACTGTCTGCTCATCTGCTTGACATTGCCAGCTGAGCTGCACGATTCCTGCCTGTCATCTGCTTGACAATTGCCAGCTGTGCTGCGTAATTCCTGCCTGCTAGCTGCTTGATTATTGCCAGCTGAGCAGCATGATTCCTCACAGCTGAGTTCCATGATTATTGCCTGCTGACTGTATGATTCGTGCCTACTCAGCTCTTTGTTTATTGCCTCCAGAGGCACATGATCAGTATATGATAGCAAACATTATCAGTGCATGATCAGTCACATGATCAGAGCCATTAAGTCACGTGATCACTACATGATAGTCATGTGATCAGTCCATGCTCAGTCACGGTATCAGTGCATGATCAGCCACGTGATCAGTGCATGATCAGCCAGGTGATCAGTTCATGATAGCTATGTGATCAGTGCATGATTTGTCACGTGATCAGTGCATGACCAGGCAGGTGATCAGTGCATGATCAGTCACGTGATCAGTGCATGATCAGCCACGTGATCAGTGCATGATCAGCCACGTGATCAGTGCATGATCAGTCACGATCAGTGCATGATCAGTCACGTGATCAGTGTGGTTGGTACACGTGATCATTGCATGATCAGCCACGTGAGCAGTGCATGATAGCCACGTGATCAGTGCATGATCAGTCACGTGATCAGTGCATGATCACCACGCATTGCATGATAAGTCACCTGATCAGTGCGATGACCACGGATCAGTGCATGATCACTCACGGACTAGCATGTAGAAGCATGATCATTGCATGATCAGCCACGTGAGCAGTGCATGATAGCCACGTGATCAGTGCATGATCAGTCGTGATGATCAGTGTATGATCATCCGCGTGATCAGTGCATGGGCAGTCATGTGATCAGTGCATGATATAGACGTGATCAGTGCATGATCAGTCTCGTGATCAGTGCATGATCAGCCACGTGATCAGTGCATGATAGCCAATTGATGAGTGCTGATAGCCAGATGATCAGTGCATGATCAGTCACGTGATCAGTGCATGATCAGCCACGTGATCAGTGCATGATAGCCAACTGATCAGTGCATGATCAGCCACGTGATCAGTGCATGATCAGTTACGTGATCAGTGCATGATCAGCCACGTGATCAGTGCATGATCAGACACGTGATCAGTGCATGATCAGCCACGTGATCAGTGCATGATAGCCACGTGATCAGTGTGAGCAGTGTATGATCAGCCACGTGATCAGTGCATGATCAGCCACGTGATCAGTGCATGATCAGCCACGTGATCAGTGCATGATAGCCACGTGATCAGTGCATGATCAGTCACGTGATGGGTGCATGATCATTCACGTGACCAGTACATGGTAGCTACATGATCATTGCATGATCAGCCACGTGATAGTGCATGATAGCCACGTGATCAGTGCATGATCAGTCACGTGATCAGTGCATGATCAGTCACGTGATCAGTGCATGGTAGCTACGTGATCATGCATGATCAGCCACGTGATCAGTGCATGTCAGCCATGATCAGCATGATAGCCACGTGATCAGTGCATGATCAGCACGTGATCAGTGCATGATCAGTCACGTGATCAGTGCATGATCAGCCACGTGATCAGTGCATGATCAATTACGTGATCAGTGCATGATCAGTCACGTGACCAGTACATGTTAGCTACGTGATCATTGCATGATCAGCCACGTGAGCAGCATGATAGCCACGTGATCAGTGCATGATCAGCCATGATCAGTGATGATCAGTCATGTGATCAGTGCATGATCAGTCACGTGATCAGTGCATGATCAGCCACGTGATCAGTGCATGGAGTCATGTAGTCAGTGCATGATAGCCACTGATCAGTGCATGATCAGACCTGTGGATGAGCATGATCCACGTGATCAGTGCATGATCAGCCACGTGATCAGTGCATGATCAGCCACGTGATCAGTGCATGGTCAGACACGTGAACAGTGTATGATCAGCCACGTGATCAGTGCATGATAGCCACGTGATCAGTGCATGATCAGTCACGTGATCAGTGTATGATCAGCCACGTGAACAGTGCATGCTCAGTCACGTGATCTGGGCCTGCTGAGCTGCGTGATTACAGTCTGCTTATCTGCTTGACAATTGCCAGCTGAGCTGCACGATTCCTGCCTGTCATCTGCTTGACAATTGTCAGCTGTGCTGCGTAATTCCTGCCTGCTCAGCTGCTTGATTATTGCCAGCTGAGCAGCATGATTCCTCACACCTGAGTTCCATGATTATTGCCTGCTGACTGTTTGATTCGTGCCTACTCAGCTCTTTGTTTATTGCCTCCAGAGGCACATGATCAGTGTATGATAGCAAACATGATCAGCGCATGATCAGTCACATGATCAGCGCCATTAAGTCACGTGATCACTACATGATAGTCATGTGATCAGTCCATGCTCAGTCACGGTATCAGTGCATGATCAGCCACGTGATCAGTGCATGATCTGTCACATGATTAGTGTATGATCATCCACGTGATCAGTGCATGGGCAGTCATGTGATCAGTGCATGATATAGACGTGATCAGTGCATGATCAGTCTCGTGATCAGTGCATGATAGCCACGTGATCAGTGCATGATCAGTCACCTGCTGGGTGTATGATCATTCACGTGACCTGTACATGGTAGCTACATGATCATTGCATGATCAGCCACGTGAGTAGTGCATGATAGCCACGTGATCACTGCATGATCAGTCACGTGATCAGTGCATGATCAGTCATGTGACCAGTACATGGTCAGGCATGATCATCGCATGATCAGCCACGATCAGTGCATGATCAGCCACGTGATCAGTGCATGATCAGCCACGTGATCAGTGCATGATCAGTCACGTGATCAGTGCATGATCATCAGTCACGTGATCAGTGCATGATCACCACGTGATCAGTGCATGATAGTCACGTGATCAGTGCATGATCAATTACGTGATCAGTGCATGATCAGTCACGTGATCAGTGCATGATAGCTACGTGATCAGTGCATGATCAGCTGCAGAGTGCAGGCTGATCTGTCGTGATGATCAGTGCATGATCATCCACGTGATCAGTGCATGATCAGCCACGTGATCAGTGCATGATATAGACGTGATCAGTGCATGATCAGTCTCAGTGATCAGTGCGATCAGCCACGTGATCAGTGCATGATAGCCAGTTGATGAGTGCATGATCAGCCAGATGATCAGTGCATGATCAGTCACGTGATCAGTGCATGATCAGCCACGTGATCAGTATGATAGCCACTGATCAGTGCGATCAGCCACGTGATCAGTGCATGATCAGTTACGTGATCAGTGCATGATCAGCCACGTGATCAGTGCATGATCAGCCACGTGATCAGTGCATGATCAGCCACGTGATCAGTGCATGATCAGCCACGTGATCAGTGCATGATCAGTCACGTGATCAGTGTATGATCAGCCACGTGATCAGTGCATGATAGCCACGTGATCAGTGCATGATCAGTTACATGATCAGTGTATGATCAGCCACGTGAACAGTGCATGCTCAGTCACGTGATCTGGGCCTGCTGAGCTGCGTGATTACTGTCTGCTCATCTGCTTGACAATTGCCAGCTGAGCTGCACGATTCCTGCCTGTCATCTGCTTGACAATTATCAGCTGTGCTGCGTAATTCCTGCCTGCTCAGCTGCTTGATTATTGCCAGCTGAGCAGCATGATTCCTCACACCTGAGTTCCATGATTATTGCCTGCTGACTGTTTGATTCGTGCCTACTCAGCTCTTTGTTTATTGCCTCCAGAGGCACATGATCAGTGTATGATAGCAAACATGATCAGCGCATGATCAGTCACATGATCAGCGCCATTAAGTCACGTGATCACTACATGATAGTCATGTGATCAGTCCATGCTCAGTCACGGTATCAGTGCATGATCAGCCACGTGATCAGTGCATGATCAGCCAGTGATCAGTTCATGATAGCCATGTGATCAGTTCATGATTTGTCACGTGATCAGTGCATGACCAGGCACGTGATCAGTGCATGATCAGCCACGTGATCAGTGCATGATAGCCACGTGATCAGTGCATGATCAGTCACCTGATGGGTGTATGATCAGTCACGTGACCTGTACATGGTAGCTACATGATCATTGCATGATCAGCCACGTGAGTAGTGCATGATAGCCACGTGATCAGTGCATCAGTCACGTGATCAGTGCATGATCAGTCACGCACAGTGCATGATAGTCACCTGATCAGTGCATGATCAGCCACGTGATCAGTGCATGATCTGTCACGTGATTAGTGTATGATCATCCACGTGATCAGTGCAAGATGAGCCACGTGATCAGTGCATGATATAGACGTGATCAGTGCATGATCAGTCTCGTGATAAGTGCATGATAGCCACGTGATCAGTGCATGATCAGTCACCTGATGGGTGTATGATCATTCACGTGACCTGTACATGGTAGCTACATGATCATTGCATGATCAGCCACGTGAGTAGTGCATGATAGCCACGTGATCACTACATGATAGTCATGTGATCAGTCCATGCTCAGTCACGGTATCAGTGCATGATCATCCACGTGATCAGTGCATGATCAGCCAGGTGATCAGTTCATGATAGCTATGTGATCAGTTCATGATTTGTCACGTGATCTGTGCATGACCAGGCAGGTGATCAGTGTATGATCAGCCACGTGAACAGTGCATGATAGCCACGTGATCAGTGCATGATCCGTCACCTGATGGGTGTATGATCAGTCACCTGACCGGTACATGGTAGCTACATGATCATTGCATGATCAGCCACGTGAGTAGTGCATGATAGCCACGTGATCAGTGCATGATCAGTCACGTGATCAGTGCATGATCACCACGTGAACAGTGCATGATAAGTCACCTGAGCAGTGCATGATCAATTACGTGATCAGTGCATGATCACTCACGTGACCAGTACATGGTAGCTACGTGATCATTGCATGAACAGTCACACGTGAGCAGTGTGCATGATCTGTCGTGATCAGTGCATGATCATCCGGGTGATCAGTGCATGGGCAGTCATGTGATCAGTGCATGATATAGACGTGATTAGTGCATGATCAGTCTCGTGATCAGTGTATGATCAACCACGTGATCAGTGCACGATAGCCAGTTAATGAGTGCACGATAGCCAGATGATCAGTGCATTATCAGTCACGTGATCAGTGCATGATCAGCCAAGTAAAAAGTGCATGATAGCCAACTGATCAGTGCATGATCAGCCACGTGATCAGTGCATGATCAGCCACATGATCAGTGCATGATCAATTACGTGATCAGTGCATGATCAGTCACGTGACCAGTGCATGATAGCCACGTGATCAGTGCATGATCCGTCACCTGATCAGTGTATGATCAGTCACCTGACCGGTACATGGTAGCTACATGATCATTGCATGATCAGCCACGTGAGTAGTGCATGATAGCCACGTGATCAGTGCATGATCAGTCACGTGATCAGTGCATGATCACTCACGTTAACAGTGCATGATAAGTCACCTGATCAGTGCATGATCAGCCACGTGATCAGTGCATGATCTGTCACATGATTAGTGTATGATCATCCACGTGATCAGTGCATGGGCAGTCATGTGATCAGTGCATGATATAGACGTGATCAGTGCATGATCAGTCTCGTGATAAGTGCATGATAGCCACGTGATCAGTGCATGATCAGTCACCTGATGGGTGTATGATCATTCACGTGACCTGTACATGGTAGCTACATGATCATTGCATGATCAGCCACGTGAGTAGTGCATGATAGCCACGTGATCACTACATGATAGTCATGTGATCAGTCCATGCTCAGTCACGGTATCAGTGCATGATCATCCACATGATCAGTGCATGATCAGCCAGGTGATAAGTTCATGATAGCTATGTGATCAGTTCATGATTTGTCACGTGATCTGTGCATCACCAGGCAGGTGATCAGTGTATGATCAGCCACGTGAACAGTGCATGATAGCCACGTGATCAGTGCATGTTCCGTCACCTGATGGGTGTATGATCAGTCACCTGACCGGTACATGGTAGCTACATGATCATTGCATGTTCAGCCACGTGAGTAGTGCATGATAGCCACGTGATCACTGCATGATCAGTCACGTGATCAGTGCATGATCACTCACGTTAACAGTGCATGATAAGTCACCTGAGCAGTGCATGATCAATTACGTGATCAGTGCATGATCACTCACGTGACCAGTACATGGTAGCTACGTGATCATTGCATGAACAGCCGCGTGAGCAGTGCATGATCTGTCGCATGATCAGTGTATGATCATCCGGGTGATCAGTGCATGGGCAGTCATGTGATCAGTGCATGATATAGACGTGATTAGTGCATGATCAGTCTCGTGATCAGTGTATGATCAACCACGTGATCAGTGCACGATAGCCAGTTAATGAGTGCACGATAGCCAGATGATCAGTGCATTATCAGTCACGTGATCAGTGTTTGATCAGCCAAGTAAAAGTGCATGATAGCCAACTGATCAGTGTATGATCAGCCACGTGATCAGTGCATGATCAGTTACGTGAGCAGTGTATGATCAGCCACGTGATCAGTGCATGGTCAGACACGTGAACAGTGTATGATCAGCCACGTGATCAGTGCATGATAGCCACGTGATCAGTGCATTATCAGTTACGTGAGCAGTGTATGATCAGCCACGTGATCAGTGCATAATAGCCACGTGATCAGTGCATTATCAGTTACATGAGCAGCGTATGATCAGCCACGTGAACAGTGCATGCTCAGTCACGTGATCTGGGCCTGCTGAGCTGCGTGATTACCGTCTGCTCATCTGCTTGACAATTGCCAGCTGAGCTGCACGATTCCTGCCTGTCATCTGCTTGACAATTATCAGCTGTGCTGCGTAATTCCTGCCTGCTCAGCTGCTTGATTATTGCCAGCTGAGCAGCATGATTCCTCACACCTGAGTTCCATGATTATTGCCTGCTGACTGTTTGATTCGTGCCTACTCAGCCCTTTGTTTATTGCCTCCAGAGGCACATGATCAGTGTATGATAGCAAACATGATCAGCACATGATCAGTCACATGATCAGCGCCATTAAGTCACGTGATCACTACATGATAGTCATGTGATCAGTCCATGCTCAGTCACGGTATCAGTGCATGATCAGCCACGTGATCAGTGCATGATCAGCCAGGTGATCAGTTCATGATAGCTATGTGATCAGTTCATGATTTGTCACGTGATCTGTGCATGACCAGGCAGGTGATCAGTGTATGATCAGCCACGTGAACAGTGCATGATAGCCACGTGATCTGTGCATGATCCGTCACCTGATGGGTGTATGATCAGTCACCTGACCGGTACATGGTAGCTACATGATCATTGCATGATCAGCCACGTGAGAAGTGCATGATAGCCACGTGATCAGTGCATGATCAGTCACGTGATCAGTGCATGATCACTCACGTTAACAGTGCATGATAAGTCACCTGATCAGTGCATGATCAGCCACGTGATCAGTGCATGATCTGTCACATGATTAGTGTATGATCATCCACGTGATCAGTGCATGGGCAGTCATGTGATCAGTGCATGATATAGACGTGATCAGTGCATGATCAGTCTCATGATAAGTGCATGATAGCCACGTGATCAGTGCATGATCAGTCACCTGATGGGTGTATGATCATTCACGTGACCTGTACATGGTAGCTACATGATCATTGCATGATCAGCCACGTGAGTAGTGCATGATAGCCACGTGATCACTACATGATAGTCATGTGATCAGTCCATGCTCAGTCACGGTATCAGTGCATGATCATCCACGTGATCAGTGCATGATCAGCCAGGTGATTAGTTCATGATAGCTATGTGATCAGTTCATGATTTGTCACGTGATCTGTGCATGACCAGGCAGGTGATCAGTGTATGATCAGCCACGTGAACAGTGCATGATAGCCACGTGATCAGTGCATGATCCGTCACCTGATGGGTGTATGATCAGTCACCTGACTGGTACATGGTAGCTACATGATCATTGCATGATCAGCCACGTGAGTAGTGCATGATAGCCACGTGATCAGTGCATGATCAGTCACGTGATCAGTGCATGATCACTCACGTTAACAGTGCATGATAAGTCACCTGATCAGTGCATGATCAATTACGTGATCAGTGCATGATCACTCACGTGACCAGTACATGGTAGCTACGTGATCATTGCATGAACAGCCGCGTGAGCAGTGCATGATCTGTCGCATGATCAGTGTATGATCATCCGGGTGATCAGTGCATGGGCAGTCATGTGATCAGTGCATGATATAGACGTGATTAGTGCATGATCAGTCTCGTGATCAGTGTATGATCAACCACGTGATCAGTGCACGATAGCCAGTTAATGAGTGCACGATAGCCAGATGATCAGTGCATTATCAGTCACGTGATCAGTGTTTGATCAGCCAAGTAAAAAGTGTATGATAGCCAACTGATCAGTGTATGATCAGCCACGTGATCAGTGCATGATCAGTTACGTGAGCAGTGTATGATCAGCCACGTGATCGTTGCATGATCAGCCACGTGAGCAGAGCATGATAGCCACGTGATCAGTGCATGATCAGTCACGTGATCAGTACATGATCAGTCACGTGAACAGTGCATGATCATTTACGTGATCTGTGCATGATCAGTCACGTGACCAGTATATGGTAGCCATGTGATCATTCCATGACGAGCCACGTGAGCAGTGCATGATAGCCACGTGATGTGTGCATGATGAGTTACGTGAGCAGAGTATGATCAGCCACGTGATCAGTGCATGAGTGCCACGTGATCAGTGCATGATATGTCACGTGACAGGTGTGTGATCAGCCACGTGAACAGTGCATGTTCAGCCACGTGATCAGTCCATGATAGCCACGTGATCAGTGCATGATCAGTTACCTGAGCACTGTATGATCAGCCACGTGATCAGTGCATGGTCAGACACGTGAACAGTGTATGATCAGCCATGTGATCAGTGCATGATATCCAAGTGATCAGTGCATGATCATCACGTGATCAGTGTATGATCAGCCACGTGAACAGTGCCTGCTCAGTCACGTGATCAGGGCCTGCTGAGCTGCGTGATTACTGTCTGCTCATCTGCTTGACAATTTCCAGCTGAGCTGCACGATTCCTGCCTGTCATCTGCTTAACAATTGACAGCTGTGCTGCGTAATTCCTGCCTGCTAGCTGCTTGATTATTGCCAGCTGAGCAGCATGATTCCTCACAGCTGAGTTCCATGATTATTGCCTGCTGACTGTATAATTCGTGCCTACTCAGCTCTTTGTTTATTGCCTCCAGAGGCACATGATCAGTATATGATAGCAAACATTATCAGTGCATGATCAGTCACATGATCAGAGCCATTAAGTCACGTGATCACTACATGATAGTCATGTGATCAGTCCATGCTCAGTCACGGTATCAGTGCATGATCAGCCACGTGATCAGTGCATGATCAGCCAGGTGATCAGTTCATGATGGCTATGTGATCAGTTCATGATTTGTCACGTGATCTGTGCATGACCAGGCAGGTGATCAGTGCATGATCAGTCACGTGATCAGTGGATGATCAGCCACGTGATCAGTGCATGATCAGCCACATGACCAGTGCATGATCAATTACGTGATCAGTGCATGATCAGTCACGTGACCAGTGTATGGTAGCTAGGTGATCGTTGCATGATCAGCCACATGAGCCGTGCATGATAGCCACGAGATCAGTGCATGATCAGTCACGTGATCAGTGCATGATCACTCACGTTAACAGTGCATGATAAGTCACCTGATCAGTGCATGATGAATTACGTGATCAGTGCATGATCACTCACGTGACCAGTACATGGTAGCTACGTGATCATTGCATGAACAGCCGCGTGAGCAGTGCATGATAGCCACGTGATCAGTGCATGATCTCTTGCATGATCAGTGTATGATCATCCGGGTGATCAGTGCATGGGCAGTCATGTGATCAGTGCATGATATAGACGTGATTAGTGCATGATCAGTCTCGTGATCAGTGTATGATCAACCACGTGATCAGTGCACGATAGCCAATTAATGAGTGCACGATAGCCAGATGATCAGTGCATTATCAGTCACGTGATCAGTGTATGATCAGCCAAGTAATAAGTGCATGATAGCCAACTGATCAGTGTATGATCAGCCACGTGATCAGTGCATGATCAGTTACGTGAGCAGTGTATGATCAGCCACGTGATCAGTGCATGGTCAAACACGTGAACAGTGTATGATCAGCCACGTGATCAGTGCATGATAGCCACGTGATCAGTGTGAGCAGTGTATGATCAGCCACATGATCAGTGCATGATAGCCACGTGATCAGTGCATTATCAGTTACGTGAGCAGTGCATGATAGCCACGTGATCAGTGCATGATCAGTCACCTGATGGGTGTATGATCATTCACGTTACCTGTACATGGTAGCTACATGATCATTGCATGATCAGCCACGTGAGTAGTGCATGATAGCCACGTGATCAGTGAATGATCAGTCACGTGATCAGTGCATGATCAGTCATGTGACCAGTAAATGGTAGCTGCGTGATCATCGCATGATCAGCCATGTGATCAGTGTATGTCCAGCCAAGTGATCAGTGCATGATAGGCACGTGATCAGTGCATGATCAGTCACGTGATCAGTGCATGATCAGTCACGTGATCAGTGCATGATCAGCCACATGATCAGTGCATGATCAATTACGTGATCAGTGCATGATCAGTCACGTGACCAGTACATGGTAGCTTCCTGATCATTGCCTGATCAGCCTCGTGAGCAGTGCATGATAGCCACCTGATCAGTGCATGATCAGCCATGTGATCAGTGACTGATCAGTCACGTGATCAGTACATGGTCAGTCACGTGATCAGTGCATGATCATCCACGTGATCAGTGCATGTGGAGTCATGTAGTCAATGCATGATAGCGCCGTGATCAGTGCACGATCAGACCTGTGATGAGTGTATGATCAGCCAAGTGATCAGTGCAAGATAGCTACGTGATCAGTGCATGATCAGTCACGTGATCAGTGCATGGTCAGACACGGGAACAGTGTATGATCAGCCACGTGATCAGTGCATGATAGCCACGTGATCAGTGCATTATCAGTTATGTGAGCAGTGTATGATCAGCCACGTGAACAGTGCATGCTCAGTCACGTGATCTGGGCCTGCTGAGCTGCGTGATTACAGTCTGCTTATCTGCTTGACAATTGCCAGCTGAGCTGCACGATTCCTGCCTGTCATCTGCTTGACAATTGTCAGCTGTGCTGCGTAATTCCTGCCTGCTCAGCTGCTTGATTATTCCCAGCTGAGCAGCATGATTCCTCACACCTGAGTTCCATGATTATTGCCTGCTGACTGTTTGATTCGTGCCTACTCAGCTCTTTGTTTATTGCCTCCAGAGGCACATGATCAGTGTATGATAGCAAACATGATCAGCGCATGATCAGTCACATGATCAGCGCCATTAAGTCACGTGATCACTACATGATAGTCATGTGATCAGTCCATGCTCAGTCACGGTATCAGTGCATGATCAGCCACGTGATCAGTGCATGATCTGTCACATGATTAGTGTATGATCATCCACGTGATCAGTGCATGGGCAGTCATGTGATCAGTGCATGATATAGACGTGATCAGTGCATGATCAGCCTCGTGATCAGTGCATGATAGCCACGTGATCAGTGCATGATCAGTCACCTGCTGGGTGTATGATCATTCACGTGACCTGTACATGGTAGCTACATGATCATTGCATGATCACCCACGTGAGTAGTGCATGATAGCCACGTGATCACTGCATGATCAGTCACGTGATCAGTGCATGATCAGTCATGTGACCAGTACATGGTAGCTGCGTGATCATCGCATGATCAGCCACGTGATCAGTGTATGTCCATCCAAGTGATCAGTGCATGATAGCCACGTGATCAGTGCATGATCAGTCACGTGATCAGTGCATGATCAGTCACGTGATCAGTGCATGATCAGTCACGTGATCAGTGCATGATCAGCCACGTGATCAGTGCATGATCAATTACGTGATCAGTGCATGATCAGTCACGTGACCAGTACATGGTAGCTTCTTGATCATAGCATGATCAGCCACGTGAGCAGTGCATGATAGCCACGTGATCAAAGCATGATCAGCCATGTGATCAGTGACTGATCAGTCACGTGATCAGTACATGGTCTGTCACGTGATCAGTGCATGATCATCCACGTGATCAGTGCATGTGGAGTCATGTAGTCAATGCATGATAGCGCCGTGATCAGTGCACGATCAGTCCTGTGATGAGTGTATGATCAGCCAAGTGATCAGTGCAAGATAGCTACGTGATCAGTGCATGATCAGCCACGTGATCAGTGCATGATCAGTCACGTGATAGGTGTGTGATCAGCCATGTGAACAGTGCATGCTCAGTCACGTGATCAGGGCCTGCTGAGCTGCGTGATTACTGTCTGCTCATCTGCTTGACAATTGCCAGCTGAGCTTCATGATGCCTGCCTGTCATCTCCTTGACAATTGCCACCTGTGCTGCGTAATTCCTGCCTGCTCATCTACTTGATTATTGCCAGCTGAGCAGCATGATTTCTCAGAGCTGAGTTCCATGATTATAGCATGCTGACTGATTCCTGCCTACTCAGCTCTATGTTAATTGCCTCCAGAGGCACATGATCAGTGTGTGACACCAAACATGAACAGCACATGATCAGTCACATGATCAATGCATGATAAGCCAGGTGATCAGTGCATGATCAATTATGTGATCAGTGCATGATCAGTCATGTGACCAGTACATGGTAGCTGTGTGATCATTGCATGATCAACCACGTGAGCAGTGCATGATCAGTCACGTGATCAGTGCATGATCAGTCATGTGATACGTGTGTGATCAGCCACATGATCAGTGCATGATATCCACGTGATCAGTGCAGGATAGCCACGTGATCAGTGCATGAGAGCCACATGATCAGGGCATGATGAGCCACGAGATCAGTGCAGGATCAATTACGTGATTAGTGCATGATCAGTCACGTGACCAGTACATAGTTGCTACGTGATCGTTGCATGATCAGCCACGTGAGCAGAGCATGATAGCCACGTGATCAGTGCATGATCAGTCACGTGATCAGTACATGATCAGTCACGTGAACAGTGCATGATCATTTACGTGATCTGTGCATGATCAGTCACGTGACCAGTATATGGTAGCTATGTGATCATTCCATGACGAGCCACGTGAGCAGTGCATGATAGCCACGTGATGTGTGCATGATGAGTTACGTGAACAGAGTATGATCAGCCACGTGATCAGTTCATGAGTGCCACGTGATCAGTGCATGATATGTCACGTGACAGGTGTGTGATCAGCCACGTGAACAGTGCATGATAGCCACGTGATCAGTGCATGATCAGTCACGTGTTCAGTGCATGATCAGTCACGGTATCAGTGCATGATCAGCCACGTGATCTGTGCATGACCAGGCAGGTGATCAGTGTATGATCAGCCACGTGAACAGTGCATGATAGCCACGTGATCAGTGCATGATCAGTCACGTGTTCAGTGCATGATCAGTCATGTAATCTGTGCATGACCAGGCACGTGATCAGTATATGACCAGCCAAGTGATCAGTGCATGATAGCCACGTGATCAGTGCATGATCAGTCACGTGATCAGTGCATGATCAGTCACGTGATCAGTGGATGATAAGCCACGTGATCAGTGCATGATCAGCCACATGATCAGTGTATGATCAATTACGTGATCAGTGCATGATCAGTCACGTGACCAGTATATGGTAGCTAGGTGATCATTGCATGATCAGCCACATGAGCCGTGCATGATAGCCACGAGATCAGTGGATGATCAGTCACGTGATCAGTGCATGATCACTCACGTTAACAGTGCATGATAAGTCACCTGATCAGTGCATGATCAGTCACGTGATCAGTGCATGGTCAGTCACGTGACCAGTACATGGTAGCTACGTGATCATTGCGTGATCAGCCGCGTGATCAGTGCATGATAGCCACGTGATCACTGCATGATAGCCACGTGATCAGTGCATGATCAGTCATGTGATACGTGTGTGATCAGCCACGTGATCAGGGCATGATATCCACGTTATCAGTGCATGATAGCCACGTGATCAGTGCATGAGAGCCACGTGATCCGTGCATGATCAGTCACGTGATACATGTATGATCAGCCACGTGATCAGTGCATGATGAGCCACGTGATCAGTGCAGGATCAATTACGTGATCAGTGCATGATCAGTCACGTGACCAGTACATGGTTGCTACGTGATCATTGCATGATCAGCCACGTGAGCAGAGCATGATAGCCACGTGATCAGTGCATGATCAGTCACATGATCAGTACATGATCAGTCACGTGAACAGTGCATACAATTACGTGATCAGTGCATGTGCAATCATGTGATCAGTGCATGAGAGCCACGTGTTCAGTGCATGATTATTCACTTGATAGGTGTGTGATCAGCCACGTGAACAGTGCATGCTCAGTCACGTGATCTGGGCCTGCTGAGCTGCGTGATTACCGTCTGCTCATCTGCTTGACAATTGCCAGCTGAGCTGCACGATTCCTGCCTGTCATCTGCTTGACAATTTTCAGCTGTGCTGCGTAATTCCTGCCTGCTCAGCTGCTTGATTATTGCCAGCTGAGCAGCATGATTCCTCACACCTGAGTTCCATGATTATTGCCTGCTGACTGTTTGATTCGTGCCTACTCAGCTCTTTGTTTATTGCCTCCAGAGGCACATGATCAGTGTATGATAGCAAACATGATCAGCGCATGATCAGTCACATGATCTGCGCCATTAAGTCACGTGATCACTACATGATAGTCATGTGATCAGTCCATGCTCAGTCACGGTATCAGTGCATGATCAGCCACGTGATCAGTGCATGATCTGTCACATGATTAGTGTATGATCATCCACGTGATCAGTGCATGGGCAGTCATGTGATCAGTGCATGATATAGACGTGATCAGTGCATGATCAGTCTCGTGATCAGTGCATGATAGCCACGTGATCAGTGCATGATCAGTCACCTGATGGATGTATGATCATTAACGTGACCTGTACATGGTAGCTACATGATCATTGCATGATCAGCCACGTGAGTAGTGCATGATAGCCACGTGATCACTGCATGATCAGTCACGTGATCAGTGCATGATCAGTCATGTGACCAGTACATGGTAGCTGCGTGATCATTGCATGATCAGCCACGTGATCAGTGTATGTCCAGCCAAGTGATCAGTGCATGATAGCCACGTGATCAGTGCATGATCCGTCACCTGATGGGTGTATGATCAGTGACCTGACCGGTACATGGTACCTACATGATCATTGCATGATCAGCCACCTGAGTAGTGCACGATAGCCATGTGATCAGTGCATGATCAGTCACGTGTTCAGTGCATTATCAGTCATGTAATCTGTGCATGACCAGGCACGTGATCAGTGTATGTCAAGCCAAGTGATCAGTGCATGATAACCACGTGATCAGTGCATGATCAGTCACGTGATCAGTGCATGATCAGTCACGTGATCAGTGCATGGTCATTCACGTGTTCAGTGCATGATCAGCCACGTGATCAGTGCATGATCAATTACGTGATCAGTGCATTATCATTCACTTGACGAGTACATGGTAGCTACGTGATCATTGCATGAACAGTCGCGTGAGCAGTGCATGATAGCCACGTGATCAGTGGATGATCAGTCATTGATCAGTGCATGATCAGTCACGTGATCAGTGTATGATCAGCCACGTGATCAGTGCATGATCGCCAAGTGATCAGTGGATGATCAGTCATGTGATCAGTGCATGGTCAGTCACCTGATCAGTGCATGATCATCCACGTGATCAGTGCATGTGGAGTCATGTAGACAATGCATGATAGCGCCGTGATCAGTTAATGATCAGTCCCGTGATGAGTGTATGATTAGCCAAGTGATCAGTGCAAGATAGCTACGTGATCAGTGCATGATCAGCCACGTCATCAGTGCATGATAGCCACGTGAGCAGTGCATACAATTACGTGATCAGTGCATGTGCAATCATGTGATCAGTGCATGAGAGCCACGTGTTCAGTGCATGATTATTCACGTGATAGGTGTGTGATCAGCCACGTGAACAGTGCATGCTCAGTCACGTGATAAGGGCCTGCTGAGCTGCGTGATTACTGTCTGCTCATCTGCTTGACAATTTCCAGCTGAGCTGTACGATTCCTGCCTGTCATCTCCTTGACAATTGCCACCTTTGCTGCATAATTGCTGCCTGCTCATCTACTTGATTATTGTCAGCTGAGCAGCATGATTTATCAAAGCTGAGTTCCATGATTATAGCCTGCTGACTGATTCCTGCCTACTCAGCTCTTTGTTCATTGCCTGCAGATGCACATGATCAGTGTGTGACACCAAACATGATTAGCACATGATCAGTCACATGATCAATGCATGATAAGCCAGGTGATCAGTGCATGATCACTCACGTGATCAGTGCATGGTCAGTCACGTGTTCAGTGCATGATCTGCCACGTGATCAGTGCATGATCAATTACGTGATCAGTGAATGGTCACTCACGGGTCCAGTACATGGTAGCTACATGATCATTGCATGATCAGCCACGTGATCCGTGCATGATCCATTACGTGATCAGTGCATGAAGAGCCACGTGAGCAGTGCATGATAGCCACTTGATCAGGGCATGATCAGTTACGTGAGCAGTGTATGATCAGCCACGTGATCAGTGCATGGTCAGACACGTGAACAGTGTATGATCAGACACGTGATCAATGCATGATATCCAAGTGATCAGTGCATGATCAGTTACGTGAGCAGTGTATGATCAGCCACGTGATCAGTGCATGGTCAGACACGTGAACAGTGTATGATCAGACACGTGATCAGTGCATGATATCCAAGTGATCAGTGCATGATCAATCACGTGATCAGTGTATGATCAGCCAGGTGAACAGTGCATGCTCAGTCACGTGATCAGGGCATGTTGAGCTGCGTGATTACTGTCTGCTCATCTGCTTGACAATTGCCAGCTGAGCTGCACCATTCCTGCCTGTCATCTGCTTGACAATTGCCAGCTGTGCTGCGTAATTCCTGCCTGCTCAGCTGCTTGATTATTCCCAGCTGAGCAGCATGATTCCTCACAGCTGAGTTCCATGATTATTGCCTGCTGACTGTTTGATTCGTGCCTACTCAGCTCTTTGTTTATTGCCTCCAGAGGCACATGATCAGTGTATGATAGCAAACATGATCAGCGCATGATCAGTCACATGATCAGCGCCATTAACTCACGTGATCACTATATGATAGTCATGTGATCAGTCCATGCTCAGTCACGGTATCAGTGCATGGTCAGCCACGTGATCAGTGCATGATCTGTCACATGATTAGTGTATGATCATCCACATGATCAGTGCATGGGAAGTCATGTGATCAGTGTATGTTTAAACATGATCAGTGCATTTTCAGTCTCGCGGTCAGTGCATGACAGCCACGTGATCAGTGCATGATCAGTCACCTGATGGGTGTATGATCATTCACGTGACCGGTATTTGGTAGCTATATGATCAGTGTATGACCAGCCATGTGATAAGTGCATGATAGCCACGTGATCAGTGCATGATCAGCCACGTAATCAGTGCATGATCAGCCACGTAATCAGTGCATGATCAGCCACATGATCAGTGCATGATCAATTACATCATCAGTGCATGATCAGTCACGTGACCAGTACATGGTAGCTGCGTGATCACTGTATGACCAGCCAAGTGATCAGTGCATGATAACCACGTGATCAGTGCATAATAAGTCACGTGATAAGTGCATGATCAGTCACGTGATCAGTGCATGATCTGCCACATGATCAGTGCATGATCAGTTACGTCATCAGTGCATAATCAGTCACGTGACCAGTACATGGTAGCTGCGTGAACATTGCATGATCAGCCAAGTTAACAGTGCATAATAGCCACGTGATCAGTGCATGATCAGTCACGTGATCAGTGCATGATTATTCACTTGTTCAGTGCATGATCAGCCACGTGATCATTGCATGATCAATTACGTGATCAGTGCATGATAGCCACGTGATCAGTGCATGATCAGTCATGTGATACGTGTGTGATCAGCCACGTCATCAGTGCATGATATCCACGTGATCAGTGAATGATAGCCACGTGATTAGTGCATGATAGCCACGTGATCAGCCCATGATCAGTCACATGATGAATGCATGATAAGCCAGGTGATAAGTGCATGATCAATTACGTGATCAGTGCATGATCAGTCATGTGACCAGTACATCGTAGCTGCGTGATCGCTGCATGTTCAGCCACGTGAGCAGTGCATGATAGCCACGTGATCATTGCATGATCAGTCACGTGATTAGTGCATGATCAGTCACATGTTCAGTGCATCATCAGCCACGTGATCAGTGAATTATAGCCACGTGATTAGTTCATGATTAGTCACGTGATCTGTGCATGACCAGGAACTTGAACAGTGTATGATCAGCCACGTGATCAGTGCCTTATACCCACGTGATAAGTTCATGATTAGTCACGTGATCTGTGCATGACCAGGCACGTGAAAAGTGTATGATCAGCCACGTTATCAGGGCATTATAGCCACGTGATCAGTGCATGATCAGTCAAGTGATCAGTGCGAGAACAGTCACGTGATCAGTGCATGATGAGCCACATAATCAGTGCTGGATCAATTACATGATCAGTGCATGATCAGTCATGTGACTAGTACATGGTTGCTACATGATCATTGCATGATCACCCACATGAGGAGAGCATGATAGCCACGTGATCAGTGCATGATCAGTCACGTGATCAGTACATGATCAGTCACGGGAACAGTGCATGATCATTTACGTGATCTGTGCATGATAAGTCGCATGACCAGTACATGGTTGCTACGTGATCATTGCATGAGCAGCCACGTGATCAGTGCATGATCAGTAACGTGATCAGTGTATGATCAGCCACGTGATCAGTGCATGATCAATTACGTGATCAGTACATGATCAGTCACGGGAACAGTGCATGATCATTTACGTGATCAGTGCATGATCAGTCACGTGACCATTACATGGTTGCTACGTGATCATTGCATGAGCAGCCACGTGATCAGTGCATGATCAGTCACGTGATCAGTGTATGATCAGCCACGTGATCAGTGCATGATCAGTCACGTGATCAGTACATGATCAGTCACGGGAACAGTGCATGATCATTTACGTGATCAGTGCATGATCAGTCACGTGACCAGTACATGGTTGCTACGTGATCATTGCATGAGCAGCCACGTGATCAGTGCATGATCAGTCACGTGATCAGTGTATGATCAGCCACGTGATCAGTGCATGATCAATTACGTGATCAGTGCATGATAGTCACGTGACCAGTACATGGTAGCTACGTGATCATTGCATGATCAGCCATGTGAACCGTGCATGATAGCAACGAGATCAGTGCATGATCAGTTACGTGATCAGTGCATGATCAGTCACGTGAACAGTGCATGATAAGTCACCTGATCAGTGTATGATGAATTACGTGATCAGTGCATGATCACTCACGTGACCAGTACATGGTAGCTACGTGATCATTGCATAATCAGCCACGTTAGCAGTGCATGATAGCCGCATGATCACTGCATGTTCTGTCACATGATCAGTGTATGTTTATCCACGTGATCAGTGCATGGACAGTCAGGTGATCAGTGCATGATCATTAACGTGATCAGTGCATGTGGAGTCATGTAGTCAATGCATGATAGCGCCGTGATCAGTGCACGATCAGTCCCGTGATGAGTGTATGATCAGTCACGTGATCAGTACATGATCAGTCTCGTGAACAGTGCATAATCATTTACGTGATCTGTGCATGATCAGTCAGGTGACCAGTATATGGTAGCTTTGTGATCATTCCATTACGAAACACGTGAGCAGTGCATGATAGCCACGTGATGTGTGCATGATGAGTTAAGTGAGCAGAGTATGATCAGCCACGTGATCAGTGCATGAGTGCTACGTGATCAGTGCATGATATGTCACGTGACAGGTGTGTGATCAGCCACGTGAACAGTGCCTGTTCAGCCACGTATTCAGTGCATGATAGCCACGTGATCAGTGCATGATCAGTTACGTGAGCAGTGTATGATCACCCACGTGATCAGTGCATGGTCAGACACGTGAACAGTGTATGATCAGCCACGTGATCAGTGCATGATATCCAAGTGATCAGTGCATGATCAATCACGTGATCCGTGTATGATCAGCCACGTGAACAGTGCATGCTCAGTCACGTGATCAGGGCCTGCTGAGCTGCGTGATTCCTGTCTGCTCATCTGCTTGACAATTGCCAGCTGAGCTGCACGATTCCTGCCTGTCATCTGCTTGACAATTGCCAGCTGTGCTGCGTAATTCCTGCCTGCTCAGCTGCTTGATTATTGCCAGCTGAGCAGCATGATTCCTCATAGCTGAGTTCCATGATTATTGCCTGCTGACTGTTTGATTCGTGCCTACTCAGATCTTTGTTTATTGCCTCCAGAGACACATGACCAGTGTATGATAGCAAACATGATCAGTGCATGATCAGAGCCATTAAGTCACGTGATCACTACATTATAGTCATGTGATCAGTTCATGTTCAGTCACGGTATCAGTGCATGATCAGTCACGTGAACAGTGCCTGATAAGTCACCTGATCAGTGTATGATCAGTTACGTGATCAGTGCATGATCACTCACGTGACCAGTACATGGTAGCTATGTAATCATTGCATGATAAGCCACGTGAGCAGTGCATGATAGCCGCGTGATCACTGCATGATCTGTCACATGATCAGTGTATTTTTATCCACGTGATCAATGCATGGGCAGTCAGGTGATCAGTGCATGATACAGACGTGATCACTGCAAGTTCAGTCTCGTGATCAGTGTATGATCAACCACGTGATCAGTGCACGATAGCCAGGTAATGAGTGCACGATAGCCAGATGATCAGTGCATTATCAGTCACGTGATCAGTGTATGATCAGCCAAGTAATCAGTGCATGATTGCGAACTCATCAGTGCATGATCAGTCACGTTATCAGTTCATGGTCAGCCACGTGATCAGTGCATGACTGTCACATGATTAGTGTATGATCAGCCACGTGATCAGTGCATGATATCCAACTCATCAGTGCATGATCAGTCACGTGATCAGTGCATGGTCAGTCACGTGATCAGTGCATGATCAGTCACGTGATCAGTGCATGATCGTCACGTGATCAGTGCATGATCAGTCACGTGACCAGTACATGGTAGCTGTGTGATCATTGCATGATCAGCCACGTTAGCAGTGCATGGTAGCCACGTGATCAGTGCTTGATCAGCCACGTGATCAGTGCAAGATCAGTCACGTGACCAGTACATGGTAGCTACGTGATCATTGCATGATCAGCCACGTGATCAGTGCATGATAGCCACGTGATCAGTGCATGATAGCCACGTGATCAGTGCATGATCAGCCACGTGATATGTGTGTGATCAGCCACGTGAGCAGTGCATGATGAGTCAGGTAATCATTGCAGGATTAATTACGTGATCAGTGCATGATCAGTCACGTGACCAGTACATGGTTGCTACGTGATCAATGCATGATCAGCCACTTGAGCAGTGCATGATAGCCACGTGATCAGTGTATGATCAGTCACGTGATCAGTACATGATTAGTCACGTGAACAGTGCATGATCATTTACGTGATCTGTGCATGATCAGTCACGTGACCAGTATATGCTAGCTACGTGAACATTGCATGTCATTGCATGATCAGCCATGTGTACCGTGCATGATAGCAACGAGATCAGTGCATGATAAGTCACGTGATCAGTGCATGATCAGTCACGTGAACAGTGCCTGATAATCACCTGATCAGTGTATGATCAATACGCGATCAGTGCATGATCACTAACGTGACCAGTACATGGTAGCTATGTAATCATTGCATGATAAGCCACGTGAGCAGTGCATGATAGCCGCGTGATCACTGCATGATCTGTCACATGATCAGTGTATGTTTATCCACGTGATCAATGCATGGGCAGTCAGGTGATCAGTGCATGATACAGACGTGATCACTGCAAGATCCGTCTCGTGATCAGTGTATGATCAACCACGTGATCAGTGCACGATAGCCAGGTAATGAGTGCACGATAGCCAGATGATCAGTGCATTATCAGTCACGTGATCAGTGTATGATCAGCCAAGTAATCAGTGCATGATTGCGAACTCATCAGTGCATGATCAGTCACGTTATCAGTTCATGGTCAGTCACGTGATCAGTGCATGATCAGTCACGTGATCAGTGCATGAGAGCCACGTGATCAGTGCATGATCAGTTACGTGAGCAGTGTATGATCAGCCACGTGATCAGTGCATGGTCAGACACGTGAACAGTGTATGAACAGCCACGTGATCAGTGCATGATATCCAAGTGATCAGTGCATGATCAATCACGTGATAAGTGTATGATCAGCCACGTGAACAGTGCATGCTCAGTCACGTGATCAGGGCCTGCTGAGCTGCGTGATTACTGTCTGCTCATCTGCTTGACAATTGCCAGCTGTGCTGCATAATTCCTGCCTGCTCAGCTGCTTGATTATTGCCAGCTGAGCAGCATGATTCCTCACAGCTGAGTTCCATGATTATTGCCTGCTGACTGTTTGATTCGTGCCGACACAACCCTTTGTTTATTGCCTCCAGAGACACATGATCATTGTATGATAGCAAACATGATCAGCGCATGATCAGTCACATGATCAGCGCCATTAAGTCACGGGATCACTACATGATAGTCATGTGATCAGTTCATGCTCAGTCAAGGTATCAGTGCATGATCAGCCAAGTGATCAGTGCATGCTCAGTCACGTGATCAGGGCCTGCTGAGCTGCGTGATTACTGTCTGCTCATCTGCTTGACAATTGCCAGCTGTGCTGCGTAATTCCTGCCTGCTCAGCTGCTTGATTATTGCCAGCTGAACAGCATGATTCCTCACAGCTGAGTTCCATGATTATTGCCTGCTGACTGTTTGATTCGTGCCTACACAACCCTTTGTTTATTGCCTCCAGAGACACATGATCAGTGTATGATAGCAAACATGATCAGCGCATGATCAGTCACATGATCAGCGCCATTAAGTCACGGGATCACTACATGATAGTCATGTGATCAGTCCATGCTCAGTCAAGGTATCAGTGCATGATCAGCCACGTGATCAGTGCATGATCAGTCACGTGATCAGTGCATGATCAGCCACGTGATCAGTGCATGATCAATTACGTGATCAGTGCATGATCAGTCAGGTGAGCAGTACATGGTAGCTACGTGATCATTGCATGATCAGCCACGTGATCAGTGCATGATAGCCACGTGATCCGTGCATGATCAGTCACGTGATCTGTGCATGATCAGCCACGTGATCAGTGCATGATCAGTCACGTGATCAGCATGATCAGCTACGTGATCAGTGCATGATCAGTCACGTGATACGTGCGTGTAGCAACGTGATCATTGCATGATGAGTCAGGTGATCAGTGCAGGATTAATTACGTGATCAGTGCATGATAGTCACGTGACCAGTGTAGGATTGCTACCTGATCATTGCATGATCAGCCACGTGAGCAGTGCATGATAGCCACGTGATCAGTGCATGATCAGTCACGTGATAGGGATCAACCACCTGATCATTGCGATTAACCGTGAGAACAGTGCATGATCATTTACGTGATCTTTGCATGATCAGTCACGTGAACAGTATATGGTAGCTACGTGAATATTTCCATCAGCCACGTGAGAAGTGCATGATAGCCACGTGATGTGTGCATGATAGTTACGTGAACAAGAGTATGATCAGCCACGTTATCAGTGCATGAGTCAGCCACGCTGATCAGTGCATGATAGTCACGTGATCAGTGCATGTTGTAATCCAGGTGATCAGTGCATGTTGAGCCACGTGATCAGTGCATGATCATCCACGTGATGCATGATCAGTTACGTGAACAGTGTATGATCAGCCACGTGAGCACTGCATGATAGACACGTGATCAGTGCATGATCAGTCACGTGATTAGTGCATGATATCCACGTGATCAGTGCATGATGAGTCTCGTGAACAGTGCATGATCAGTCACGTGATCAGTGTATGATCAGCCACGTGATCAGTGCATGATAGTCACGTGACCAGAATATGGTAGCTACGTGTCATTGCATGGCTGAACATGCACTGTTCACGTGGCTGATCGCACACCTGTCACGTGACATATCATGCACTGATCACGTGGCACTCATGCACTGATCACGTGGCTGATCATACTCTGCTCACGTAACTCATCATGCACACATCACGTGGCATCATGCACTGCTCACGTGGCTCGTCATGGAATGATCACATAGCTACGATACTGGTCACGACTGATCATGCACAGATCACGTAAATGATCATGCACTGTTCACGTGATGATCATGTACTGATCACATGACTGATCATGCACTGATCACGTGGCTATCATGCTCTGCTCACGTGGCTGATCATGCAACGATCACGTGAGCAACCATGTACTGGTCACGTGACTGATCATGCACTGATCACGTAATTGATCCTGCACTGATCACGTGGCTCATCATGCACTGATCACGTGGCTGATCACACATGGATCACGTGACTGATCATGCACTGATCACGTGGCTCTCATGCACTGATCACGTGGCTATCATGCACTGATCACGTGGATATCATGCCCGTGATCACGTGGCTGATCACACACGATCACATGACTGATCATGCACTGATCACGTGGCTATCATGCAGTGATCACGTGGCTATCATGCACTGATCACGCGGCTGATCACGCAATGATCACGAGCTACCATGTACTGGTCACGCGACTGATCATGCACTGATCACGTATTTGATCATGCACTGATCAGGTGACTTATCATGCACTGTTAACGTGAGTGATCATGCACTGATCACGCGACTGATCATCCACTGATCTCGTGGCTATCATGCAGTGCTCAAGTGGCTGATCATGCAATGATCAGTCAGCTACCATATACTGGTCACGGACGTGATCATGCACTGATCAGCCACGTGATCATGCACTGATCATGTGGCTGATCATGCACTGATCACGTGGCTGATCATCCACTGATCACGTGACTGATCATGCACTGATCACGTGACTGATCATGCACTGATCACGTGGCTATCATGCACTGACCACTTGGCTGGTCATACACTGATCACGTGCCTGGTCATGCACAGATTACGTGATTGATCATGCACTGCACACGTGACTGATCATGCACTGATCACGTGGCTATCATGCACTGCTCACGTGGCTGATCATGCAATGATCATGTAGCTACCATATACCGGTCAGGTGACTGATCATACACCCATCAGGTGACGGATCATGCACTGATCACGTGGCTATCATGCACTGTTCACGTGGCTGATCATACACTGATCACATGACTGGTCATGCACAGATCACGTGACTAATCATGAACTGATCACATGGCTATCATGAACTGATCACCTGGCTGATCATGCACTGATCACGTGGCTGATCATGCACTGATCACGTGACTGATCATGCACTGATCACGTGGCTATCATGCACTGATCACGTGACTTAATGGCGCTGATCATGTGACTGATCATGCGCTGATCATGTTTGCTTTCATACACTGATCATGTGCCTCTGGAGGCAATAAACAAAGAGCTGAGTAGGCACGAATCAAACAGTCAGCAGGCAATAATCATGGAACTCAGGTGTGAGGAATCATGCTGCTCAGCTGGCAATAATCAAGCAGCTGAGCAGGCAGGAATTACGCAGCACAGCTGGCAATTGTCAAGCAGATGACAGGCAGGAATCGCAGCCCAGCTGGCAATTGTCATGCAGATGAGCAGACAGGAATCACGCAGCTCAGCAGGCCCAGATCACGTGACTGAGCATGCACTGTTCACGTGGCTGATCATGCTGCTCACGTGGCTGATAATGCACTGATCACGTGGCTATCATGCACTGATCACGTGGCTGATCATACACGGCTCACGTAACTGATAATGCACTGATCAAGTGGCTATCATGCAGTGATCACGTGGCTGATCATGCACTGTTCACGCGGCTGATCACGCAATGATCACGTAGCTGACCATGCACTGGTCACGTAACTGATCATGCACTGATCACGTATCTGATCATACACTGATCATTGGCTATCATGCACTTTTTACTTGGCTGATCATGCACTGATCACGTGACTGATAATGCACTGATCATCTGGCTATCATGCACGGCTCAACTGGCTATCGCACTGATCACGTGGCTGACCATACACTGATCACGAGACTGATCATGCACTGATCACGTATATATCATGCACTGATCACGTCTGATCATGCACTGATCACCCGGATGATCATCCACTGATCACGCGACAGATCATGCACTGATCACGTGGCAATCATGCACTGCCCACGCGGCTGTTCATGCACTGATCACGTGAGCTATCATGCACTGGCCACGTGACTGGTCATACACTGATCACGAATTGATCATGCACTGATCAGTGACTTATCATACACTGTTAACGTGAGTGATCATGCACTGATCACGTGACTGATCATGCACTGATCACGTGGCTATCATGCACTACTCACGTGGCTAATCATGCAATGATCATGTAGCTACCATGTACCGGTCAGGTGACTGATCATACACCCATCAGGTGACGGATCATGCACTGATCACGTGGCTATCATGCACTGTTCACGTGGCTGATCATACACTGATCACCTGCCTGGTCATGCACAGATCACGTGACAAATCATGAACTGATCACATAGCTATCATGAACTGATCACCTGGCTGATCGTTCACTGATCACGTGGCTGATCATGCACTGATACCGTGACTGAGCATGGACTGATCACATGACTATCATGTAGTGATCACGTGACTTAATGGCGCTGATCATGTGACTGATCATGCGCTGATCATGTTTGCTATCATACACTGATCATGTGCCTCTGGAGGCAATAAACAAAGAGCTGAGTAGGCACGAATCAAACAGTCAGCAGGCAATAATCATGGAACTCAGGTGTGAGGAATCATGCTGCTCAGCTGGCAATAATCAAGCAGCTGAGCAGGCAGGAATTACGCAGCACAGCTGATAATTGTCAAGCAGATGACAGGCAGGAATTGCGCAGCTCAGCTGGCAATTGTCAAGCAGATGAGCAGACGGTAATCACGCAGCTCAGCAGGCCCAGATCCCGTGACTGAGCATGCACTGTTCACGTGGCTGATCATACGCTGCTCACGTAACTGATAATGCGCTGATCACGTGGCTATCATGCACTGATCACGTGGCCGATCATACACTGTTCACGTGTTTGACCATGCACTGATCACGTGGTCGATCATACACTGCTCACGTAACTGATCATGCACTGATCACGTGGCTGATCATACACTGATCAGTTGGCTATCATGCACTTATTACTTGGCTGATCATACACTGATCACGTGAATGATAATGCACTGATCATCTGGCTATCGTGCACTCATTAACTGGCTATCGTGCACTGATCACGTGGTTGATCATACACTGATCACGAGACTGATCATGCACTAATCACGTCTATATCATGCACTGATCACATGACTGCCCATGCACTGATCACCCGGATGATCATACACTGATCATGCGACAGATCATGCACTGATCACGTGGCTATCATGCACTGCTCACGGGCTGTTCATGCAATGATCACGTAGCTACCATGTACTGGTCACGTGAGTGATCATGCACTGATCACGTAATTGATCATGCACTGATCAGGTGACTTATCATGCACTGTTAACGTGAGTGATCATGCACTGATCACGTGACTGATCATGCACTGATCTCGTGGCTATCATGCACGGCTCATGTGGCTGATCATGCAATGATCACCTAGCTACCATATACTGGTCACGTGACTGATCATGCACTGATCACGTAATTGATCATGCACTGATCATGTGGCTGATCATGCACTGATCACGTGGCTGATCATGCACTGATCACGTGACTGATCATGCACTGATCACGTGACTGATCATGCACTTATCACCTGCCTGGTCATGCACAGATCACGTGACAAATCATGAACTGATCACATAGCTATCATGAACTGATCACCTGGCTGATCATGCACTGATCACGTGGCTGATCATGCACTGATACCGTGACTGAGCATGGACTGATCACATGACTATCATGTAGTGATCACGTGACTTAATGGCTCTGATCATGTGACTGATCATGCACTGATAATGTTTGCTATCATATACTGATCATGTGCCTCTGGAGGCAATAAACAAAGAGCTGAGTAGGCACGAATTATACAGTCAGCAGGCAATAATCATGGAACTCAGCTGTGAGGAATCATGCTGCTCAGCTGGCAATAATCAAGCAGCTAGCAGGCAGGAATTATGCAGCACAGCTGTCAATTGTCAAGCAGATGACAGGCAGGAATCGTGCAGCTCAGCTGGCAATTGTCAAGCAGATGAGCAGACAGTAATCACGCAGCTCAGCAGGCCCTGATCACGTGACTGAGCAGGCACTGTTCACGTGGCTGATCATACACTGATCACGTGATGATCATGCACTGATCACTTGGATATCATGCACTGATCACATGGCTGATCATACACTGTTCACGTGTCTGACCATGCACTGATCACGTGGCTGATCATACAGTGCTCAGGTAACTGATCATGCACTGATCACGTGGCTATCATGGACTGATCACGTGGCTGAACATGCACTGTTCACGTGGCTGATCACACACCTGTCACGTGACATATCATGCACTGATCACGTGGCACTCATGCACTGATCACGTGGCTGATCATACTCTGCTCACGTAACTCATCATGCACACATCACGTGGCTATCATGCACTGCTCACGGGCTCGTCATGGAATGCTCACATAGCTACCATATACTGGTCACGTGACTGATCATGCACAGATCACGTAAATGATCATGCACTGTTCACGTGACTGATCATGTACTGATCACGTGACTGATCATGCACTGATCACGTGGCTATCATGCTCTGCTCACGTGGCTGATCATGCAACGATCACGTAGCAACCATGAACTGGTCACGTGACTGATCATGCACTGATCACGTAATTGATCCTGCACTGATCACGTGGCTCATCATGCACTGATCACGTGGCTGATCACACATGTATCACGTGACTGATCATGCACTGATCACGTGGCTCTCATGCACTGATCACGTGGCTATCATGCACTGATCACGTGGATATTATGCCCTGATCACGTTACTGATCACACACGTATCACATGACTGATCATGCACTGATCACGTGGCTATCATGCAGTGACCACGTGGCTATCATGCACTGATCACGCGGCTGATCACGCAATGATCACGTAGCTACCATATACTGGTCACGTGACTGATCATGCACTGATCACGTAATTGATCATGCACTGATCAGGTGACTTATCATGCACTGTTAACGTGAGTGATCATGCACTGATCACGCGGACTGATCATGCACTGATCTCGTGGCTATCATGCACGGTCACGTGGCTGATCATGCAATGATCACCTGGCTACCATATACTGGTCACGTACTGATCATGCACTGATCACGTAATTGATCATGCACTGATCACGTGGCTGATAATGCACTGATCACGTGGCTGATCATCCACTGATCACGTGACTGATCATGCACTGATCACGTGACTGATCATGCATTGATCACGTGGCTATCATGCACTGATCACGTGGCTGGTCATACACTGATCACGTGCCTGGTCATGCACAGATTACATGACTGATCATGCACTGATCTCGTGACTTATCATGCACTGATCACGTGGCTATCATGCACTGTTCACGTGGCTGATCATACACTGATCACCTGCCTGGTCATGCACAGATCACGTGACAAATCATGAACTGATCACATAGCTAACATGAACTGATCACCTGGCTGATCATGCACTGATCACGTGGTGATCATGCACTGATACCGTGACTGAGCATGGACTGATCACATGACTATCATGTAGTGATCACGTGACTTAATGGCGCTGATCATGTGACTGATCATGCGCTGATCATGTTTGCTATCATACACTGATCATGTGCCTCTGGAGGCAATAAACAAAGAGCTGAGTAGGCACGAATCAAACAGTCAGCAGGCAATAATCATGGAACTCAGGTGTGAGGAATCATGCTGCTCAGCTGGCAATAATCAAGCAGCTGAGCAGGCAGGAATTACGCAGCACAGCTGACAATTGTCAAGCAGATGACAGGCAGGAATCGTGCAGCTCAGCTGGCAATTGTCAAGCAGATGAGCAGACGGTAATCACGCAGCTCAGCAGGCCCAGATCACGTGACTGAGCAGGCACTGTTCACGTGGCTGATCACACTGCTCACGTAACTGATAATGCACTGATCACGTGGCTATCATGCACTGATCACGTGGCCGATCATACACTGTTCACGTGTTTGACCATGCACTGATCACGTGGCTGATCATACACTACTCACGTAACTGATCATGCACTGATCACGTGGCTGATCATACACTGATCAGTGGCTATCATGCACTTATTACTTGGCTGATCATACACTGATCACGTGACTGATAATGCACTGATCATCTGGCTATCGTGCACTCATTAACTGGCTATCGTGCACTGATCACGTGGTTGATCATACACTGATCACGACTGATCATGCACTAATCACGTCTATATCATGCACTGATCACATGACTGCCCATGCACTGATCACCCGGATGATCATACACTGATCACGCGACAGATCATGCACTGATCACGTGGCTATCATGCACTGCTCACGCGGCTGTTCATGCAATGATCACGTAGCTACCATGTACTGGTCACGTGATGATCATGCACTGATCACGTAATTGATCATGCACTGATCAGGTGACTTATCATGCACTGTTAACGGAGTGATCATGCACTGATCACGTGACTGATCATGCACTGATCTCGTGGCTATCATGCACGGCTCCCGTGGCTGATCATGCAATGATCACCTAGCTACCATATACTGGTCACGTGACTGATCATGCACTGATCACGTAATTGATCATGCACTGATCATGTGGCTGATCATGCACTGATCACGTGGCTGATCATGCACTGATCACGTGACTGATCATGCACTGATCACGTGACTGATCATGCACTGATCACCTGCCTGGTCATGCACAGATCACGTGACAAATCATGAACTGATCACATAGCTATCATGAACTGATCACCTGGCTGATCATGCACTGATCACGTGGCTGATCATGCACTGATACCGCGACTGAGCATGGACTGATCACATGACTATCATGTAGTGATCACGTGACTTAATGGCTCTGATCATGTGACTGATCATGCACTGATAATGTTTGCTATCATATACTGATCATGTGCCTCTGGAGGCAATAAACAAAGAGCTGAGTAGGCACGAATTATACAGTCAGCAGGCAATAATCATGGAACTCAGCTGTGAGGAATCATGCTGCTCAGCTGGCAATAATCAAGCAGCTAGCAGGCAGGAATTACGCAGCACAGCTGTCAATTGTCAAGCAGATGACAGGCAGGAATCGTGCAGCTCAGCTGGCAATTGTCAAGCAGATGAGCAGACAGTAATCACGCAGCTCAGCAGGCCCTGATCACGTGACTGAGCAGGCACTGTTCACGAGGATGATCATACACTGATCACGTGATGATCATGCACTGATCACTTGGATATCATGCACTGATCACATGGCTGATCATACACTGTTCACGTGTCTGACCATGCACTGATCACGTGGCTGATCATACAGTGCTCAGGTAACTGATCATGCACTGATCACGTGGCTATCATGGACTGATCACGTGGCTGAACATGCACTGTTCACGTGGCTGATCACACACCTGTCACGTGACACATCATGCACTGATCACGTGGCACTTATGCACTGATCACGTGGCTGATCATACTCTGCTCACGTAACTCATCATGCACACATCACGTGGCTATCATGCACTGCTCACGTGGCTCGTCATGGAATGATCACATAGCTACCATATACTGGTCACGTGACTGAACATGCACAGATCACGTAAATGATCATGCACTGTTCACGTGACTGATCAAGTACTGTTCACATGACTGATCATGCACTGATCACGTGGATATCATGCTCTGCTCACGTGGCTGATCATGCAACGATCACGTAGCAACCATGTACTGGTCACGTGACTGATCATGCACTGATCACGAATTGATCCTGCACTGATCACGTGGCTCATCATGCACTGATCACGTGGCTGATCACACATGCATCACGTGACTGATCATGCACTGATCACGTGGCTCTCATGCACTGATCACGTGGCTATCATGCACTGATCACGTGGATATCATGCCCTGATCACGTGGCTGATCACACACGTATCACATGACTGATCATGCACTGATCACGTGGCTATCATGCAGTGATCACGTGGCTATCATGCACTGATCACGTGGCTGATCACGCAATGATCACGTAGCTACCATGTACTGGTCACGTGACTGATCATGCACTGATCACGTAATTGTCATGCACTGATCAGGTGACTTATCATGCACTGTTAACGTGAGTGATCATGCACTGATCACGTGACTGATCATCCACTGATCTCGTGGCTATCATGCACGCTCATGTGGCTGATCATGCAATGATCACCTAGCTCCCATATACTGGTCACCTGACTGATCATGCACTGATCACGCGGCACTCTGCACTGATACGTGGCTGATCATACTGCTCACGTAACTCATCATGCACACATCACGTGGCTATCATGCACTGCTCACGTGCTCGTCATGGAATGATCACATAGCTACCCTATACTGGTCACGTGACTGAACATGCACAGATCACGTGAATGATCATGCACTGTTCACGTGACTGATCATGTACTGATCACATGACTGATCATGCACTGATCACGTGGCTATCATGCTCTGCTCACGTGGCTGATCATGCAACGATCACGTAGCAACCATGTACTGGTCACGTGACTGATCATGCACTGATCACGTAATGATCCTGCACTGATCACGTGGCTCATCATGCACTGATCACGTGGCTGATCACACATGTATCACGTGACGGATCATGCACTGATCACGTGGCTCACGCACTGATCACGTGGCTATCATGCACTGACCACGTGATATCATGCCCTGATCACGGCTGATCACACACGTATCACATGACTGATCATGCACTGATCACGTGGCTATCATGCAGTGATCACGTGGCTATCATGCACTGATCACGCGCTGATCACGCAATGATCACGAGCTACCATGTACTGGTCACGTGACTGATCATGCACTGATCACGAATTGATCATGCACTGATCACGTGACTTATCATGCACTGTTAACGGAGTGATCATGCACTGATCACGCGACTGATCATCCACTGATCTCGTGGCTATCATGCACGGCTCATGTGGCTGATCATGCAATGATCACCTAGCTACCATATACTGGTCACGTGACTGATCATGCACCGATCACGAATTGATCATGCACTGATCACGTGGCTGATCATGCACTGACCACGTGGCTGATCATCCACTGATCACGTGACTGATCATGCACTGATCACGTGACTGATCATGCACTGATCACGTGGCTATCATGCACTGATCACTTGGCTGGTCATACACTGATCACGCGCCTGGTCATGCACAGATTACATGATTGATCATGCACTGAACACGTGACTGATCATGCACTGATCACGTGGCTATCATGCACTACTCACGTGGCTGATCATGCAATGATCATGTAGCTACCATGTACCGGTCAGTGACTGATCATACACCCATCAGGTGATGGATCATGCACTGTTCACGTGGCTATCATGCACTGTTCACGTGGCTGATCATACACTGATCACCTGCCTGGTCATGCACAGATCACGTGACAAATCATGAACTGATCACATAGCTATCATGAACTGATCACCTGGCTGATCATGCACTGATCACGTGGCTGATCATGCACTGATACCGTGACTGAGCATGGACTGATCACATGACTATCATGTAGTGATCACGTGACTTAATGGCGCTGATCATGTGACTGATCATGCACTGATCATGTTTGCTATCATACACTGATCATGTGCCTCTGGAGGCAATAAACAAAGAGCTGAGTAGGTACGAATCAAACAGTCAGCAGGCAATAATCATGGAACTCAGGTGTGAGGAATCATGCTGCTCAGCTGGCAATAATCAAGCAGCTGAGCAGGCAGGAATTACGCAGCACAGCTGATAATTGTCAAGCAGATGACAGGCAGGAATCGTGCAGCTCAGCTGGCAATTGCCAAGCAGATGAGCAGACGGTAATCACGCAGCTCAGCAGGCCCAGATCACGCGACTGAGCATGCACTGTTCACGTGGCTGATCACACGCTGCTCACGTAACTGATAATGCACTGATCACGTGGCTATCATGCACTGATCACGTGGCTGATCATACACTGTTCACGTAACTGATAATGCACTGATCACGTGGCTGATCATACACTGCTCACGTAACTGATCATGCCCTGATCACGTGGCTGATCATACACTGATCAGTGGCTATCATGCACTTTTTACTTGGCTGATCAAACACTGATCACGTGACTGATAATGCACTGATCATCTGGCTATCGTGCACTCATTAACTGGCTATCGTGCACTGATCTCGTGGTTGATCATACACTGATCACGTGACCGATCATGCACTAATCACGTCTATATCATGCACTGATCACATGACTGCCTATGCACTGATCACCCGGATGATCATACACTGATCACGCGACTGATCATGCACTGATCACGTGGCAATCATGCACTGCTCACGCGCTCTTCATGCAATGATCACGAAGCACCATGTACTGGTCACGTGAGTGATCATGCACTGACCACGTAATTGATCATGCACTGATCAGGTGACTTATCATACACTGTTAACGTGAGTGATCATGCACTGATCACGTGACTGATCATGCACTGATCACGTGGCTATCATGCACTGATCACGTGGCTGATCATGCAATGATCATGTAGCTACCATGTACCGGTCAGGTGACTGATCATACACCCATCAGGTGACGGATCATGCACTGATCACGTGGCTATCATGCACTGTTCACGTGGCTGATCATACACTGATCACCTGCCTGGTCATGCACAGATCACGTGACAAATCATGAACTGATCACATAGCTATCATGAACTGATCACCTGGCTGATCATGCACTGATCACGTGGCTGATCATGCACTGATACCGCGACTGAGCATGGACTGATCACATGACTATCATGCAGTGATCACATGACTTAATGGCGCTGATCATGTGACTGATCATGCGCTGATCATGTTTGCTATCATACACTGATCATGTGCCTCTGGAGGCAATAAACAAAGAGCTGAGTAGGCACGAATCAAACAGTCAGCAGGCAATAATCATGGAACTCAGGTGTGAGGAATCATGCTGCTCAGCTGGCAACAATCAAGCAGCTGAGCAGGCAGGAATTACGCAGCACAGCTGATAATTGTCAGGCAGATGACAGGCAGGAATCGTGCAGCTCAGCTGGCAATTGTCAAACAGATGAGCAGACGGTAATCACGCAGCTCAGCAGGCCCAGATCACGTGACTGAGCATGCACTGTTCACGTGGCTGATCATACACTGATCACGTGACTGATCATGCACTGATCACGTTGGATATCATGCACTGATCACGTGGCTGATCATACACTGTTCACGTGTCTGACCATGCACTGATCACATGGCTGATCATACACTGCTCAAGTAACTGATCATGCACTGATCACGTGGCTGATCATTCACTGATCACGTGGCTGATCATGCACTGATCACGTGGCTGATCATGTACACTGATCACGTGACTGATCATGCACTGATCACTGGCTATCATGCACTTACACGGCTGATCACAGCACTGATCACGCGGCTGATCATGCACTGATCACGTGACTGATCATGCACTGATCACGGCTATATCATGCACTGATCACATGACTCATCATGCACTGATCACCCGGATGATCATGCACTGATCACGTGACTGATCATGCACTGATCACGGCTATCATGCACTGCTCACGCTGTCATGCACTGATCACGAGCTACATGTACTGATCACGTGGAGGATCATGCACTGATCACGTAATTGATCATGCACTGATCAGTGACTTATCATGCACTGATCACGTGACTGATCATGCACTGATCACGGACTGATCATGCACTGATCACGTGGCTATCATACACTGATCACGCGGCTGATCATGTACTGATCACCTGACTGGATCATGCACTGATCACGTGACTGATCATGCACTGATCACGTGGCCGATCATGCACTGATCACGTGGCTGATCATGCACTGATCACGTGACTGATCATGCACTGATCACGTGACTGATCATGCACTGATCACGTGGCTATCATGCACTGATCACGTGGCTGGTCATACACTGATCACGTGCCTGGTCATGCACTGATTACATGACTGATCATGCACTGATCACGTGACTGATCATGCACTGATCACGTGGCTATCATGCACTACTCACGTGGCTGATCATGCAATGATCATGTAGCTACCATGTACTGGTCACGTGACTGATCATACACCCATCAGGTGACTGATCATGCACTGATCACCTGCCTGATCATGCACTGATCACGACTGATCATGCACTGATCACATACTATCATGAACTGATCACGTGACTGATCATGCACTGATCACGTGGCTGATCATGCACTGATACCGTGACTGAGCATGGACTGATCACATGACTATCATGTAGTGATCACGTGACTTAATGGCGCTGATCATGTGACTGATCATGCGCTGATCATGTTTGCTATCATACACTGATCATGTGCTCTGGAGGCAATAAACAAAGAGCTGAGTAGGCACGAATCAAACAGTCAGCAGGCAACAATCATGGAACTCAGCTGTGAGAAATCATGCTGCTCAGCTGGCAATAATCAAGCAGCTGAGCAGGTAGGAATTACGCAGCACAGCTGGCAATTGTCAAGCAGATGACAGGCAGGAATCGTGCAGCTCAGCTGGCACTGTCAAGCAGATGAGCAGACAGTAATCACGCAGCTAGCAGGCCCTGATCACGTGACTGAGCATGCACTGTCACGTGAATCATGCTGATCAGCTGGGACAATCATGCACTGATCAGGCAGGAATCACGGCACAGCTGACAACTGTCATGCAGATGACATGCATGATCGTGGGCAGATCAGCTGGAAATTGTCAATCAGATGATCAGACTGATCACGTGGCTGATCATACACTGATCACGTGACTGAGCATGCACTGATCACATGGCTATCATGCACTGATCACGTGACTTAATGGCACTGATCATGTGACTGATCATGCACTGATCATGTTTGCTATCATACACTGATCATGTGCCTCTGGAGGCAATAAACAAAGAGCTGAGTAGGCACGAATCAAACAGTCAGCAGGCAATAATCATGGAACTCAGATGTGAGGAATCATGCTGCTCAGCTGGCATAATCAAGCAGCTGAGCAGGCAGGAATTACGCAGCACAGCTGATAATTGTCAAGCAGATGACAGGCAGGAATCGTGCAGCTCAGCTGGCAATGTCAAGCAGATGAGCAGACGGTAATCACGCAGCTCAGCAGGCCCTGATCATGTGACTGAGCATGCACTGTTCACGTGGCTGTTCATACACTGCTCACGTAACTGATCATGCACTGATCACGTGGCTATCATGCACTGATCACGTGGCTGATCATACACTGATCACGTGTCTGACCATGCACTGATCACGTGGCTGATCATACACTGCTCACGTGACTGATCATGCACTGATCACGCGGCTGATCATGCACTGATCAGTGGCTATCATGCACTTCACGTGGCTGATCATACACTGATCACGTGACTGATCATGCACTGATCACGTGCTATCATGCACTGATTCACTGGCTATCATGCACTGATCACGTGGCTGATCATACACTGATCACGAGACTGATCATGCACAGATCACGACTATATCATGCACTGATCACGTGACTGATCATGCACTGATCACTTGACTGATCATGCACTGATCACGTGACTGATCATGCACTGATCACGCAAGTAACTGAGCGCACTGATCACGCGGCTGATCATGCACTGATCACGTGAGCTACCATGCACTGTCACGTGGCTGATCATGCACTGATCACGCACTGATCATGCACTGATCACGTGACTTATCATACATGTTCACGTGGCTGATCATGCACTGATCACGTGACTGATCATGCACTGATCACGTGGCTATCATGCACTACTCACGTGGCTGATCATGCAATGATCATGTAGCTACCATGTACAGGTCACGTGACTGATCATACACCCATCAGGTGACTGATCATGCACTGATCACGTGGCTATCATGCACTGATCACGTGGCTGATCATGCACTGATCATTGGTCATGCACTGATCACGTGACTGATCATGCACTGATCACATGGCTATCATGAACTGATTCGGCTGATCATGCACTGATCACGTGGCTGATCATGCACTGATACCGTGACTGAGCATGGACTGATCACATGACTATCATGTAGTGATCACGTGACTTAATGGCGCTGATCATGTGACTGATCATGCGCTGATCATGTTTGCTATCATACACTGATCATGTGCCTCTGGAGGCAATAAACAAAGAGCTGAGTAGGCACGAATCAAACAGTCAGCAGGCAATAATCATGGAACTCAGGTGTGAGGAATCATGCTGCTCAGCTGGCAATAATCAAGCAGCTGAGCAGGCAGGAATTACGCAGCACAGCTGACAATTGTCAAGCAGATGACAGGCAGGAATCGTGCAGCTCAGCTGGCAATTGTCAAGCAGATGAGCAGACAGTAATCACGCAGCTCAGCAGGCCCAGATCACGTGACTGAGCAGGCACTGTTCACGTGGCTGATCATACACTGATCACGTGACTGATCATGCACTGATCACGTGGCTATCATGCACTGATCACGTGGCTGATCATACACTGTTCACGTGTTTGACCATGCACTGATCACGTGGCTGATCATGCACTGCTCACGAACTGATCATGCACTGATCACGTGGCTGATCATGCACTGATCACGTGGCTGATCATGCACTGATCACGTGGCTGATCATGCACTGATCACGTGACTGATCATGCACTGATCATCTGGCTATCATGCACTGATTAACTGGCTATCGCACTGATCACGGTTGATCATGCACTGATCACGTGACTGATCATGCACTGATCACGTCTATATCATGCACTGATCGTTACGACTGCCTGCACTGATCACGTGGATGATCATGCACTGATCATGCTGATCATGCACTGATCACGTGGCATCATGCACTGATCACGTGGCTGATCATGCACTGATCACGAGCTGACCATGTATCACGCGGATGATCATGCACTGATCACGAATTGATCATGCACTGATCAGTGGCTGATCATGCACTGATCACGGATGATCACACTGATCACGACTGATCATGCACTGATCACGTGGCTATCATACATGGCCTGCGTGGCTGATCATGCAATGATCACGTAACTACCATGTACTGATCACGTGGCTGATCATGCACTGATCACGTGGCTGATCATGCACTGATCACGTGGCTGATCATGCACTGATCACGTGACTGATCATGCACTGATCACGTGACTGATCATGCACTGATCACTGCTATCATGCACTGATCACGTGGCTGATCATGCACTGCTCACGTGACTGATCATGCACTGATCACATGGCTGATCATGCACTGATCACGTGACTGATCATGCACTGATCACGTGGCTATCATGCACTACTCACGTGGCTGATCATGCACTGATCACGTGGCTATCATGCACTGACTACGTGATCATGCACTGATCACTGACTGATCATGCACTGATCACGTGCCTGATCATGCACTGATCACGTGACTGATCATGCACTGATCACGTAGCTATCATGCACTGATCACGTGACTGATCATGCACTGATCACGTGGCTGATCATGCACTGATACCGTGACTGAGCATGGACTGATCACATGACTATCATGTAGTGATCACGTGACCTAATGGCGCTGATCATGTGACTGATCATGCGCTGATCATGTTTGCTTTCATACACTGATCATGTGCCTCTGGAGGCAATAAACAAAGAGCTGAGTAGGCACGAATCAAACAGTCAGCAGGCAACAATCATGGAATTCAGCTGTGAGGAATCATGCTGCTCAGCTGCAATAATCAAGCAGCTGAGCAGGCAGGAATTACGCAGCACAGCTGGCAATTGTCAAGCAGATGACAGGCAGGAATCGTGCAGCTCAGCTGGCAATTGTCAAGCAGATGAGCAGACAGGAATCACGCAGCTCAGCAGGCCCTATCACGTGACTGAGCATGCACTATTCACGTGAATCATGCTGCTCAGCTGGCAAAATCAAGCAGCTGAGCAGGCAGATACACAGCTGACAATTGTCAAGCAGATGACAGGCAGGAATCGTGCAGCTCAGCTGGAAATTGTCAAGCAGATGAGCAGACAGTAATCACGCAGCTCAGCAGGCCCTGATCACGTGACTGAGCATGCACTGTTCACGTGGCTGATCATACACTGATCACGTGATTGATCATGCACTGATCACGTGGATATCATGCACTGATCACGTGGCTGATCATACACTGATCACGTGTCTGATCATGCACTGATCACGTGGCTGATCATACACTGCTCACGTAACTGATCATGCACTGATCACGTGGCTATCATGCACTGATCACGTGGCTGATCATGCACTGATCACGTGGCTGATCACACACCTGTCACGTGACATATCATGCACTGATCACGTGGCACTCATGCACTGATCACGTGGCTGATCATACCTGATCACGTAACTGATCATGCACAGATCACGCTATCATGCACTGCTCACGTGGTCATGGAATGATCATGAAGCTACCATATACTGGTCACGTGACTGATCACGAAATGATCATGCACTGATCACGTGACTGATCATGCACTGATCACGTGACTGATCATGCACTGATCACGTGGCTATCATGCACTGATCACGTGGCTGATCATGCAATGATCACGAGCAACCATGTACTGGTCACGTGACTGATCATGCACTGATCACGTAATCGATCATGCACTGATCACGTGACATCATGCACTGATCACGTGGCTGATCACACTGATCACATGACTGATCACGCACTGATCACGTGACTGATCATGCACTGATCACGTGGCTATCATGCACTGATCACTGGATATCATGCACTGATCACGTGACTGATCACACGATCACGTGACTGATCATGCACTGATCACGTGGCTATCATGCACTGATCACGTGGCAGATCATGCACTGATCACGTGGCTATCATGCACTGATCACGTGGCTGATCATGCACTGATCACGAGCTATCATGCACTGATCACGTGACTGATCATGCACTGATCACGTGGCTGATCATGCACTGATCACGTGACTGATCATGCACTGATCACGTGGCTGATCATGCACTGATCACGCAGCTACCATGCACTGGTCACGTGACTGATCATGCACTGATCACAAATTGATCATGCACTGATCACGTGGCTTATCATGCATTGATCATGTGACTGATCATGTGCTGATCATGTTTCTGTCATACACTGATCATGTGCCTCTGGAGGCAATGAACAAAGAGCTGAGTAGGCAGGAATCAGTAGGCAATAATCATGGAACTCAGCTCTGAGAAATCATGCTGCTCAGCTGGCAATAATCAAGCAGATGAGCAGGCAGGAATTATGCAGCACAGGTGGCAATTGTCAAGCAGATGACAGGCAGGAATCCAGCTCAGCTGGCAATTGTCAAGCAGATGAGCAGACAGTAATCACGCAGCTCAGCAGGCCCTGATCACGTGACTGAGCATGCACTGTTCACATGGCTGATCACACACTGATCACGTGACTGATCATGCACTGATCACGTGGCTATCATGCACTGATCACGGATTGATCATGCACTGATCACGTAACTGATCATGCACTGATCACGTGGCTATCATGCACTGATCACGTGGCTGATCATGCACTGATCACGTGACTGATCATGCACTGATCACGTGGCTGATCATGCACTGATCACAGTGGCTATCATGCACTGATCACGTGGCTGATCATGCAATGATCACGTAGCTACATGTACTGATCACGTGGCTGATCATGCACTGCTCACGCAACTGATCATGCACTGATCACGTGGCTGATCATGCACTGATCACGTGGCTGATCATGCACTGATCACGTGATGATCATGCACTGATCACGTGACTGATCATGCACTGATCACGTGATGATCATGCACTGATCACGTGACTGATCATGCACTGATCACGTGGCTGATCATGCACTGATCACGTGACTGATCATGCACTGATCACGTCTGATCATGCACTGATCACGTGGCTATCATGCACTGATCACGTGACTGATCATGCATGATCACGAGCTACCATGCACTGATCACGTGACTGATCATACACTGATCACGTGACTGATCATGCACTGATCACGTGGCTATCATGCACTGATCACGTGGCTGATCATGCTGATCATAGCTACATGTACTGGTCACGTGACTGATCATGCACTGATCACGTAATTGATCATGCACTGATCACGTGGCTATCATGCACTGATCACGTGGCTGATCATGCACTGATCACGCAGCTACATGCACTGATCACGTGACTGATCATGCACTGATCACGTGGCTGATCATGCACTGATCACGTGGCTGATCATGCACTGATCACGTGACTGATCATGCACTGATCACGTGGCTGATCATGCACTGATCACGTGGCTATCATGCACTGATCACGTGGCTGATCATGCACTGATCATGTAGCTACCATGTACAGGTCATGTGAATGATCATACACCCATCAGGTGACTGATCATGCACTGATCACGTGGCTATCATGCACTGATCACGTACTGATCATGCACTGATCACTCTGATCATGCACTGATCACATGACTGCCCATGCACTGATCACGTGGATGATCATACACTAATCATGTGACAGATCATGCACTGATCACGTGGCTGATCATGCACTGATACCGTGACTGAGCATGGACTGATCACATGACTATCATGTAGTGATCACGTGACTTAATGGCGCTGATCATGTGACTGATGATGCGCTGATCATGTTTGCTATCATACACTGATCATGTGCCTCTGGAGGCAATAAACAAAGAGCTGAGTAGGCACGAATCAAACAGTCAGCAGGCAATAATCATGGAACTCAGCTGTGAGAAATCATGCTGCTCAGCTGGCAATAATCAAGCAGCTGAGCAGGCAGGAATTACGCAGCACAGCTGGCAATTGTCAAGCAGATGACAGGCAGGAATCATGCAGCTCAGCTGGCAATTGTCAAGCAGATGAGCAGACAGTAATCACGCAGCTCAGCAGGCCCTGATCACGTGACTGAGCATGCACTGTTCACGTGGCTGATCATACACTGATCACGTGATTGATCATGCACTGATCACTTGGATATCATGCACTGATCACGTGGCTGATCATACACTGATCACGTGACTGATCATGCACTGATCACGTGCTGATCATGCACTGATCACGTGGCTGATCATGCACTGATCACGTGGCTGATCATGCACTGATCACGTGGCTGATCATGCACTGATCACGTGACTGATCATGCACTGATCACGTGGCTATCATGCACTGATCACGTGACTGATCATGCACTGATCACGTGACTGATCATGCACTGATCATGGCTATCATGCACTGATCACGTGGCTGATCATGCAATGATCACGTAGCTACCATGTACAGGCACGTGACTGATCATGCACTGATCACGTGACTGATCATGCACTGATCACGTGGCTATCATGCACTGATCACGTGGCTGATCACACTGATCACGTGCCTGATCATGCACTGATCACGTGACTGATCATGCACTGATCACGTGGCTATCATGCACTGATCACGTGGCTGATCATGCACTGATCACGTGGCTGATCATGCACTGATCACGTGGCTATCATGCACTGATCACGTGGCTGATCATGCACTGATCACGTAGCTATCATGCACTGATCACGTGACTGATCATGCACTCATCACGGACTGATCGTGCACTGATCACGGCGCTATCATGCACTGATCACATGACTGACATGCACTGATCACGTGGATGATCATGCACTGATCACGTGACTGATCATGCACTGATCACGTGGCTGATCATGCACTGATCACGTAACTGATCATGCACTGATCACGTGGCTGATCATGCACTGATCACGTGGCTGATCATGCACTGATCACGTGACTGATCATGCACTGATCACGTGACTGATCATGCACTGATCAGTGGCTATCATGCACTGATCACGTGGCTGATCATGCACTGATCACGTGACTGATCATGCACTGATCACTGGCTATCATGCACTGATCACGTGGCTATCATGCACTGATCACGTGGCTGATCATGCACTGATCACGTGACTGATCATGCACTGATCACGTCTATATCATGCACTGATCACATGTCTGCCCATGCACTGATCACCCGGATGATCATGCACTGATCATGGCTAAGATCGCACTGATCACGTGGCTATCATGCACTGATCACGTGGCTGATCATGCAATGATCACGTGGCTACCATGTACTGGTCACGCGGATGATCATGCACTGATCACGTAACTGATCATGCACTGATCAGTGACTGATCATGCACTGATCACGTGACTGATCATGCACTGATCACGTGACTGATCATGCACTGATCACGTGGCTATCATGCACTGCTCATGTGGCTGATCATGCACTGATCACGTAGCTACCATGCACTGATCACGTGACTGATCATGCACATATCACGAATGATCATGCACTGATCACGTGACTGATCATGCACTGATCACGTGACTGATCATGCACTGATCACGTGACTGATCATGCACTGATCACGTGGCTATCATGCACTGATCACGTGGCTGATCATGCACTGATCACGTGGCTATCATGCACTGATCACGTGGCTGATCATGCAATGATCACGTAGCTACCATGTACTGGCGTGACTGATCATGCACTGATCACGTAATTGATCATGCACTGATCACGTGGCTGATCATGCACTGATCACGTGGCTGATCATACACTGATCATAACTGATCATGCACTGATCACGTGACTGATCATGCACTGATCACGTGCTATCATGCACTGATCACTTGACTGATCATGCACTGATCACGTCCTGATCATGCACTGATCACGTGGCTGATCATGCACTGATCACGTGACTGATCATGCACTGATCACGTGTCTGATCATGCACTGATCACGTGGCTATCATGCACTGCACACGTGGCTGATCATGCGATATCATAGCTACCATGTACTGGTCACATGACTGATCATGCACTGATCACGTGACTGATAATGCAGTAATCACGTGGCTATCATGCACTATCATGGCTGATCATGCAATGATCATGTAGCTACCATGTACAGGTCACGTGAATGATCTTACACCCATCAGGTGACTGATCATGCACTGATCACGTGGCTATCATGCACTGATCATGCACTGATCATGCACTGATCACGCCTATATCATGCACTGATCACATGACTGCCCATGCACTGATCACGTGGATGATCATACACTAATCATGTGACAGATCATGCACTGATCACGTGGCTGATCATGCACTGATACCGTGACTGTGCATGGACTGATCACATGACTATCATGTAGTGATCACGTGACTTAATGGCGCTGATCATGTGACTGATCATGCGCTGATCATGTTTGCTATCATACACTGATCATGTGCCTCTGGAGGCAATAAACAAAGAGCTGAGTAGGCACGAATCATAAGTCAGCAGGCAATAATCATGGAACTCAGCTGTGAGGAATCATGCTGCTCAGCTGGCAATAATCAAGCAGCTGAGCAGGCAGGAATTACGCAGCACAGCTGGCAATTGTCAAGCAGATGACAGGCAGGAATCGTGCAGCTCAGCTGGCAATTGTCAAGCAGATGAGCAGACAGTAATCACGCAGCTCAGCAGGCCCTGATCACGTGACTGAGCATGCACTGTTCACGTGGCTGATCATACACTGATCACGTGACTGATCATGCACTGATCACGTGATGATCATGCACTGATCACGTGGCTGATCATGCACTGATCACGTGGCTGATCATGCACTGATCACGTGGCTGATCATGCACTGATCACATAGCAATCATGCACTGATCACGTGACTGATCATGCACTGATCACGTGGCTGATCATGCACTGATCACGTGGCTGATCATGCACTGATCACGTGGCTGATCATGCACTGATCACGTGACTGATCATGCACTGATCACGTGACTATCATGCACTGATCACGTGGCTATCATGCACTGATCACGTGGATATCATGCACTGATCACGTGGCTCTCATGCACTGATATCATGCACTGGTCACATGGCTGATCATGCACTGATCACGTGATTGATCATGCACTGATCACGTGGCTGATCATGCACTGATCACGTGGCTATCATGCACTGATATCATGCACTGATCACGTGGCTGATCACACACGATCACGACTGATCATGCACTGATCACGTGGCTATCATGCACTGATCACGTGGCTCATGCACTGATATCATGCACTGATCACGTGGCTGATCACACACGATCACGGACTGATCATGCACTGATCACGTGGCTGATCATGCACTGATCACGTGACTGATCATGCACTGATCACGTGACTGATCATGCACTGATCACGTGGCTATCATGCACTGATCACGTGGCTGATCATGCACTGATCACGTGACTGATCATGCACTGATCACGTGACTGATCATGCACTGATCACGTGACTGATCATGCACTGATCACGTGACTGATCATGCACTGATCACATGGCTATCATGCACTGATCACGTGGCTGATCATGCACTGATCACGTAGCTACCATGTACTGGTCACGTGACTGATCATGCACTGATCACGAATGATCATGCACTGATCACGTGGCTGATCATGCACTGATCACGTGGCTGATCATGCACTGATCACGTGACTGATCATGCACTGATCACGTGACTGATCATGCACTGATCACGTGGCTATCATGCACTGATCACTTGGCTGATCATGCACTGATCACGTGCCTGATCATGCACTGATCACATGACTGATCATGCACTGATCACGTGACTGATCATGCACTGATCACGTGGCATCATGCATGATCACGTGGCTGATCATGCACTGATCATGCAGCTATCATGCACTGATCACGTGACTGATCATGCACTGATCAGTGACTGATCATGCACTGATCACGTGACTGATCATGCACTGATCACGTGACTGATCATGCACTGTTAACGTGAGTGATCATGCACTGATCACGTGACTGATCATGCACTGATCACATGACTGATCATGCACTGATCACGTGGCTATCATGCACTACTCACGTGGCTGATCATGCAATGATCATGTAGCTACCATGTACTGGTCACGTGACTGATCATACACTGATCAGGTGACTGATCATGCACTGATCACGTCTATATCATGCACTGATCACATGACTGCCCATGCACTGATCACGTGGATGATCATACACAATCATGTGACAGATCATGCACTGATCACGTGGCTGATCATGCACTGATACCGTGACTGAGCATGGACTGATCACATGACTATCATGTAGTGATCACGTGACTTAATGGCGCTGATCATGTGACTGATCATGCGCTGATCATGTTTGCTATCATACACTGATCATGTGCCTCTGGAGGCAATAAACAAAGAGCTGAGTAGGCACGAATCATAAGTCAGCAGGCAATAATCATGGAACTCAGCTGTGAGGAATCATGCTGCTCAGCTGGCATAATCAAGCAGCTGAGCAGGCAGGAATTACGCAGCACAGCTGGCAATTGTCAAGCAGATGACAGGCAGGAATCGTGCAGCTCAGCTGGCAATTGTCAAGCAGATGAGCAGACAGTAATCACGCAGCTCAGCAGGCCCTGATCACGTGACTGAGCATGCACTGTTCACGTGGCTGATCATACACTGATCACGTGACTGATCATGCACTGATCACGTGATTGATCATGCACTGATGGACTGATCATGCACTGATCACGTGGCTATCATGCACTGATCACGTGGCTGATCATGCACTGATCACGAGCAATCATGCACTGATCACGGACTGATCATGCACTGATCACGCACTGATCATGCACTGATCACGTGGTCATGCACTGATCACGTGGCTGATCATGCACGTATCACGTGACTGATCATGCATGATCACGTGATATCATGCACTGATCACGTGGCTGATCATGCACTGATCACGTGGATATCATGCACTGATCACGTGGCTCATGCACTGATATCATGCACTGATCACATGGCTGATCACACACGATCACGGACTGATCATGCACTGATCACGTGGCTGATCATGCACTGATCACGTGGCTCTCATGCACTGATATCATGCACCAATACATGGCTGATCACACACGTATCACGTGACTGATCATGCACTGATCACGTGGCTATCATGCACTGATCACGGCTCTCATGCACTGATATCATGCACTGATCACATGGCTGATCACACACGATCACGTGACTGATCATGCACTGATCACGTGGCTATCATGCACTGATCACGTGGCTATCATGCACTGATATCATGCACTGATCACATGGCTGATCACACGATCACGTGACTGATCATGCACTGATCACGTGGCTGATCATGCACTGATCACGTGACTGATCATGCACTGATCACGTGATGATCATGCACTGATCCTGCATGCACTGATCACTTGGCTGATCATGCACTGATCACGTGACTGATCATGCACTGATCATGTGACTGATCATGCACTGATCACGTGACTGATCATGCACTGATCACGTGACTGATCATGCACTGATATCGGAGAGCTCAGTAGGAAAATTCGGTGGAGAAAAGAGACTGAGTAGCTTGGTTTACGCGGAAGACCAATCAAACTTCAAGATAAGAAGTTTGCACCACTTACGTAGGCCGCAGGCGCCTCTCGAATAGCGAAAGGTGCCTCACCCTAGACACCTTCTCGAGTGGGTCTTAGCAGCCCAGGCATAATTAGTAAGCGTGGTGGGTTCCGCGCTCCAGATGGAGACTCAGCTGAAAGTTAAAGGGAAGAATGACAAGGAACTTTATGAATTGGAGCTGTAAGTTAACTCTTTGACAGAGAGAGCGAAATGGTGGTGGGGGACAGCCCCCAGTGAAATCAGAGGTGAGAGCACAAAGCAATACAGTAGGCAGACTCTGGTTTTTTGGGGGGAGATGCTCGAGAATATCCGGGTGGACTCCTGAGGCTCGATCCCGCATTTGCGTATGCCGAGCCTCCTTCCTCATGACCTTTGTCCAGAGTGGAATGCCTCCCCGGCTCCCGGCACATGATCAGTGCATGCTCAGTCACGATATCAGTGCCTGCTCAGCCACGTGATCACTGACGGCACATTCACGTGATCAGCGCCTCTCAGTCACTGATCACCGTATGATAAACATGTGATCAGTGAACGACCAGCCACGTGATCACTGCATGCGCAGTCAGGTGGTCAGTTCCTGATCAGCCACCTGATCAGTGCGTGCACAGTCCCCTGATCAGCGCCTGTCAGTCACTGATCACTGCCTGATAAACACGTGATCAGTGCCCGAAGAGCCACGTCATAAGTGCATGCGAAGTCACGTCATCAGTGCATGATAGGCACGTGATCAGTGCGTGCACAGTCCCATGATCAGCGCCTGTCAGTCACTGATCATTGCCTGATAAACACGTGATCAGTGCATGATGAGCCATGTGATCAGTGCCCGATCAGCCACGTCATCAGAGCATGCGCAGTCACGTCATCAGTGCATGATACCCACGTGATCAGTGCATGCTCAGTCACGTGATCTGGACTTGATCAGCCACGTGATCAGTGCCTGCAGAGTCACGTGATCAGGGCTGCTGAGCTGCGTGATTCCTGCCGGCTCATCTGCATGACAATTGCCTGCTGAGCTGCGTGATTCCTGCCGGCTCATCTGCATGACAATTGCCATCTGAGCTGCGTGATTCCTGCCGGCTCATGTGCATGACAATTGCCAGCTGAGCTGCGTGATTCCTGCCTGGTCACGTGCTTGATTATTGCTAGTTGAGCAGCATGATTCGTCACTGCTGAGCTCCATGCTTATTGCCTGCTGATTGCGTGGTTCGTGTCTGCTCAGCTCTTTGAGTATTGCCTCCTGAGGTCCCTGTTCGGTCGCCACCTGCCGGGACCAGCCCCAACTGATCCAGGGTATTCGAAGGAGAGATGGCCTAGGCGACTATTTATATGCTAATCAGAGATGTCAAGAATGATAGTATGAGGAGAGCTCAGTAGGAAAATTCGGTGGAGAAAAGAGACTGAGTAGCTTGGTTTACGCGGAAGACCAATCAAACTTCAAGACAAGAAGTTTGCACCACTTACGTAGGCCGCAGGCGCCCTCTCGAATAGCGAAAGGTGCCTCACCCTAGACACCTTCTCGAGTGGGTCTTAGCAGCCCAGGCATAATTAGTAAGCGTGGTGGGTTCCGCGCTCCAGATGGAGACTCAGCTGGAAGTTAAAGGGAAGAATGACAAGGAACTTTATGAATTGGAGCTGTAAGTTAACTCTTTGACAGAGAGAGCGAGATGGTGGTGGGGGACAGCCCCCAGTGAAATCAGAGGTGAGAGCACAAAGCAATACAGTAGGCAGACTCCGGTTTTTTGGGGGAGATGCTCGAGAATATCCGGGTGGACTCTGAGGCTCGATCCCGCATTTGCGTATGCCGAGCCTCCTTCCTCATGACCTTTGTCCAGAGGGAATGCCTCCCCGGCTCCCGGCACATGATCAGTGCATGATCAGCCACGTGATCAGTGACGGCACAGTCACGTGATCAGTGCATGTCAGTCACGTGATCAGTGCATGATAACCACGTGATCAGTGCATGATCAGCCACGTGATCAGTGCATGCTCAGTCACGTGATCAGTGCATGATCAGCCACGTGATCAGTGCGCACAGCCACGTGATCAGCCTCAGTCACGTGATCAGTGCATGATAACCACGTGATCAGTGCATGATCAGTCACGTGATCAGTGCATGATCAGCCACGTGATCAGTGCATGATCAGCCACGTGATCAGTGCATGATCAGCCACGTGATCAGTGCATGATCAGCCACGTGATCAGTGCATGATCAGCCACGTGATCAGTGCATGATCAGCCACGTGATCAGTGCATGATCAGCCACGTGATCAGTGCATGATCAGCCACGTGATCAGTGCATGATCAGTCACGTGACCAGTGCATGGTAGCCGCGTGATCATTGCATGATCAGCACGTGAGCAGTGCATGATCAGCCACGTGATCAGTGCATGATCAGTCACGTGATCAGTGCATGATCAGTCACGTGATCAGTGCATGATCAGTCACGTGATCAGTGCATGATCAGTCACGTGACCAGTGCATGATAGCCACGTGATCAGTGCATGATCAGCCACGTGATCAGTGCATGATAGCCAGTGCGATCAGTGCATGATAGCCACGTGATCAGTGCATGATCAGTCACGTGATCAGTGCATGATCAGCCACGTGATCAGTGCATGATCAGCCACGTGACAGTGCTACAGTCACGTGATCAGTGCATGATCAGCCACGTGATCAGTGCATGATGAGCCACGTGATCAGTGCATGATCAGTTACGTGATCAGTGCATGATCAGTCACGTGACCAGTACATGGTCAGCCACGTGATCAGTGCATGATCAGCCACGTGATCAGTGCATGATAGCCACGTGATCAGTGCATGATCAGTCACGTGAACAGTGCATGATCAGTCACGTGATCAGTGCATGATCAGTTACGTGATCAGTGCATGATCAGTCACGTGACCAGTACATGGTAGGTACGTGATCATTGCATGATCAGCCACGTGATCAGTGCATGATCAGCCACGTGATCAGTGCATGATCAGCCACGTGATCAGTGCATGATGCAGTCACGTGTTCAGTGCATGATCAGCCAAGTGAACAGTGCATGATAGCCACGTGATCAGTGCATGATCAGCCACGTGATCAGTGCATGATCAGCCACGTGATCAGTGCATGATCAGCCACGTGACCAGTGCATGATCAGTTACGTGATCAGTGCATGATCAGTCACGTGATCAGTGCATGGTAGCTACGTGATAAGTGCATGATCAGCCACGTGAGTAGTGCATGATAGCCACGTGATCAGTGCATGATCAGCCACGTGATCAGTGCATAATCAGTCACGTGATCAGTGCATGATCAGTCACGTTAGCAGTGCATGATCAGCCACGTGATCAGTGCATGATCAGCACGTGAGCAGAGTATGATCAGCCACGTGATCAGTGCATGCTAGCCAAGTGATCAGTGCATGATCAATCACGTGATCAGTGTATGATCAGCCACGTGAACAGTGCATGCTCAGTCACGTGATCAGGGCCTGCTGAGCTGCGTGATTACTGTCTGCTCATCTGCTTGACAATTGCCAGCTGAGCTGCATGATTCCTGCCCGTCATCTGCTTGACAATTGCCAGCTGTGCTGTGTAATTCCTGCTTGCTCAGCTGCTTGATTATTGCCAGCTGAGCAGCATGATTCCTCACAGCTGAGTTCCATGTTTTTTGCCTGCTGACTGTTTGATTCGTGCCTACTCAGCTCTTTGTTTATTTTCTCCAGAGGCACAGGATCAGTGTATGAAAGCAAACATGATCAGCGCATGATCAGTCACATGATCAGCGCCATTAAGTCACGTGATCACTACATGATAGTTATGTGATCAGTCCATGCTCAGTCAGGGTAGCAGTGAATGATCAGCCACGTGATCAGTGCATGATAGCCACGTGATCATTGCATGATAGCCACATGATCATGTGCATGATCAGCCAGGTGATCAGTACATGATAGCTAAGTAATCAGTTCATGATTAGTCACCTGATCTGTGCATGACGAGGCAGGTGATCAGTGTATGATCAGCCACGTTAACAATGCAATATAGCCACGTGATCAGTGCATGATCAGTCACCTGATGGGTGTATGATCATTCACGTGACCGGACATGGTAGCTATATGATCAGTGTATGACCAGCCATGTGATAAGTGCATGATAGCCACGTGATCAGGCATGATCAGCCACGTGAACAGTGCACGATCAGTCACGTGATCAGTGCATGATCAGCCACATGATCAGTGCATGATCAATTACGTCATCAGTGCATGATCAGTCCCGTGACCAGTACATGGTAGCTGGGTGAACATTGCATGATCAGCCAAGTTAGCAGTGCATGATAGCCACGTGATCAGTGCATGATCAGTCACGTGATCAGTGCATGATTATTCACGTGTTCAGTGCATGATCAATTACGTGATCAGTGTATGATCAGTCACGTGACCAGTACATGGTAGCTACGTAATCATTGCATGATCAGCCACGTGATCAGTGCATGATAGCCACGTGATCAGTGCATGATAGCCACGTGATCAGTGCATGATCAGTCACGTGATCAGTGCATGATCAGCCACGTGATTAGTGCATGATGACGCACGTGATCAGTATGACCAGCCAAGTGATCAGTGCATGATAGCAACGTGATCAGTGCATGATCAGTCACGTGATCAGTGCATGGTCAGTCACGTGACCAGTACATGGTAGCTACGTGATCAGTGCATGATAGCCACGTGATCAGTGCATGATAGCCACGTGATCAGTGCATGATCAGTCATGTGATCAGTGCATGATCAGCCACGTGATCAGTGCATGATAGCCACGTGATCAGTGCATGATCAGTCATGTGATCAGTGCATGATCAGCCACGTGATCAGTGCATGATAGCCACGTGATCAGTGCATGATAGCCACGTGATCAGTGCATGATAGTCACGTGATCAGTATGATAGCCACGTGATCAGTGCATGATAGCCACCTGATCAGTGCATGATAGCCACGTGATCAGTGCATGATCACTCATGTGATCAGTGCATGATCAGCCACGTGATTAGTGCATGATCAGTCATGTGATCAGTGCATGATCAGCCACGTGATTAGTGCATGATGAGGCAGGTGATCAGTATGACCAGCCAAGTGATCAGTGCATGATAGCCACGTGATCAGTGCATGATCAGTCACGTGATCATTGCATGATCAGCCACGTAATCTGTGCATGATAGCCACGTGATCAGTGCATGATCAGCCACGTGATCAGTGCATGATCAGCCACGTGATTAGTGCATGATGAGGCACGTGATCAGTATGACCAGTCAAGTGATCAGTGCATGATAGCCACGTGATCAGTGCATGATAGCCACGTGATCAGTGCATGATCAGTCATGTGATCAGTGCATGATCAGCCACGTGATTAGTGCATGATGAGGCACGTGATCAGTATGACCAGCCAAGTGATCAGTGCATGATAGCCACGTGATCAGTGCATGATCAGTCACGTGATCATTGCATGATCAGCCACGTAATCTGTGCATGATAGCCACGTGATCAGTGCATGATAGCCCCGTGATCAGTGCATGATCAGTCACGTGATCAGTGCATGATCAGCCACGTGATTAGTGCATGATGAGGCACGTGATCAGTATGACCAGTCAAGTGATCAGTGCATGATAGCCACGTGATCAGTGCATGATCAGTCACGTGATCAGTGCATGGTCAGTCACGTGAGCAGTACATGGTAGTTACGTGATCATTGCATGATCAGCCACATGAGTAGTGCATGATCAGCCACGTGATCAGTGCATAATCAGTCACGTGTTCAGTGCATGGTCAGTCACGTGATCAGTGCATGATCATCCACGTGATCAGTGCATGTGGAGTCATGTAGTCAATGCATGATAGCGCCGTAATCAGTGCACGATCAGTCCCATGATGAGTGTATGATCAGCCAAGTGATCAGTGCAAGATAGCTACGTGATCAGTGCATGATCAGGCACATGATCAGTGTATGATCAGCCACGTCATCAGTGCATGATAGCCACGTGAGCAGGGCATACAATTACGTGATCAGTGCATGCGCAATCACGTGATCAGTGCATGAGAGCCACGTGATCAGTGCATGATCATTCACGTGAAAGGTGTGTGATCAGCGACGTGAACAGTGCATGCTCAGTCACGTGATCAGGGCCTGCTGAGCTGCGTGATTACTGTCTGCTCATCTGCTTGACAACTGGAGCTGAGCTGTACGATTCCTGTCTCTCATCTCCTTGACAATTGCCACCTGTGCTGCGTAATTGCTGCCTGCTCATCTACTTGATTATTGCCAGCTGAGCAGCATGATTTCTCAGAGCTGAGTTCCATGATTATAGCCTGCTGACTGATTCCTGCCTACTCAGCTCTTTGTTCATTGCCTCCAGATGCACATGATCAGTGTGTGACACCAAACATGATCAGCACATGATCAGTCACATGATGAATGCATGATAAGCCAGGTGATCAGTGCATGATCAATTACGTGATCAGTGCATGATCAGTTACGTGAGAAGTGTATGATCAGCCATGTGATCAGTGCATGGTCACACACGTGAACAGTGTATGATCAGCCACGTGATCAGTGCATGATATCCAAGTGATCAGTGCATGATCAATCACGTGATCAGTGTATGATCATCCAGGTGAACAGTGCATGCTCAGTCACGTGATCAGGGCCTGCTGAACTGCGTGATTCCTGTCTGCTCATCTGCTTGACAATTGCCAGCTGAGCTGCATGATTCCTGCCTGTCATCTGCTTGACAATTGCCAGCTGTGCTGTGTAATTCCTGCCTGCTCAGCTGCTTGATTATTGCCAGCTGAGCAGCATGATTCCTCACAGCTGAGTTCCATGATTTTGCCTGCTGACTGTTTGATTCGTGCCTATTCATCTCTTTGTTTATTGCCTCCAGAGGCACATGATCAGTGTATGAAAGCAAACATGATCAGCGCATGATCAGTCACATGATCAGCGCCATTAAGTCACGTGATCACTACATGATAGTCATGTGATCAGTCCATGCTCAGTCACGGTATCAGTGCATGATCAGCCTCGTGATCATTGCATGATACCACATGATCAGTGCATGATTAGCCAGGTGATCAGTACATGATAGCTAAGTAATCAGTTCATGATTAGTCACCTGATCTGTGCATGACCAGGCAGGTGATCAGTGTATGATCAGCCACGTTAACAATGCAATATAGCCACGTGATCAGTGCATGATCAGTCACCGGATGGGTGAATTATCAGTCACGTGACTGGTACATGGTAGCTACATGATCATTGCATGATCAGCCACGTGATCAGTGCATTATAGCCACTTTATCAGGGCATGATCAGTCACGTTACCAGTGCATGATCAGTCACGTGATCAGTGCATGATAGCCACGTGATCAGTGCATGATAGTCACGTGATCAGTGCATTATCAGTTACGTGAGCAGTGTATGATCAGCCACGTGATCAGTGCATGTTCAGACACGTGAACAGTGTATGATCAGCCACGTGATCAGTGCAGGATATCCAAATGATCAGTGCATGATCAATCACGTGATTAGTGTATGATCAGTCACGTGAACAGTGCATGCTCAGTCACGTGATCAGGGCCTGCTGAGCTGCGTGATTCCTGTCTGCTCATCTGCTTGACAATTGCCAGCTGAGCTGCACGATTCCTGCCTGTCATCTGCTTGACAATTGCCAGCTGTGCTGCGTAATTCCTGCCTGCTCAGCTGCTTGATTATTGCCAGCTGAGCAGCATGATTCCTCATAGCTGAGTTCCATGATTATTGCCTGCTGACTGTTTGATTCGTGCCTACTCAGCTCTTTGTTTATTGCCTCCAGAGGCACATGACCAGTGTATGATAGCAAACATGATCAGTGCATGATCAGAGCCATTAAGTCACGTGATCACTACATTATAGTCATGTGATCAGTTCATGTTCAGTCACGGTATCAGTGCATGATCAGCCACGTGATCAGTGCATGATCTGTCACTTGATTAGAGTATGATCATCCACGTGATCAGTGCATGGGCAATCATGTGATCACTGCATGATTAGACGTGATCAGTGCATGATCAGTCTCGTGGTCAGTGCATGATAGCCACGTGATCAGTGCATGATCAGTCACCTGATGGGTGTATGATCATTCACGTGACCGGCTACGTGGTAGCTATATGATCAGTGTATGACCAGCCATGTGATAAGTGCATGATAGCCACGTGATCAGTGCATGATCAGCCACGTGATCAGTGCATGATCAGTCACGTGATCAGTGCATGATCAGCCACGTGATCAGTGCATGTTCAATTACGTCATCAGTGCATGATCAGTCACGTGACCAGTACATGGTAACTGCGTGATCAGTGTATGACCAGCCAAGTGATAAGTGCATGATAGCCACGTGATCAGTGCATGATCAGTCACGTGATCAGTGCATGATCAGCCACGTGATCAGTGCATGATCAGCCACGTGATCAGTGCATGATCAATTACGTGATCAGTGCATGATCAGTCACGTGACCAGTACATGATAGCTGTGTGATCAGTGCATGATTAGCCGAGTTAGCAGTGCATGATAGCCACGTGATCAGTGCATGATCAGTCACGTGATCAGTGCATGATCAGTCACGTGATCAGTGCATGATCAGTTACGTGATCAGTGCATGTTCAGTCACGTGACCAGTGCATGGTAGCTACGTGATCAGTGCATGATCAGCCACGTGATCAGTGCATGATCAGCCACGTGATCAGCATGGTTGCTACGTGATCAGTGCATGATCAGCCACGTGAGCAGTGCATGATAGCCACGTTATCAGTGCATGATAGCCACGTGATTAGTGCATGATCAGTCACGTGATCAGTGCATGATCAGTCACGTGATCAGTACATGATCAGTCAACTGAACAGTGCATGATCATTTACATAATCTGAGCATGATCAATCATGTGACCAGTATATGGTAGCTACGTGAACATTGCATGACCAGCCAGGTGAGAAGTGCATGAGAGCCAAGTGATGTGTTCATGATCAGTTACGTGAGCAGAGTGTGATCAGCCACGTGATCAGTGCATGAGTGCCACGTGATCAGTGCATGTTCAGTCACGTGACAGGTGTGTGGTAAGCCACGTGAACAGTGCATGTTCAGCCACGTGATCAGTGCATGATATCCACGTGATCAGTGCATGATCAGTTGCGTGAACAGTGTATCATCAGCCACGTGAGCAGTGCATGGTCAGACACGTGAACAGCCTATGATCAAACACGTGATCAGTGCATGATATCCACGTGATCAGTGCATGATGAGTCTCGTGAACAGTGCATGATCAGTCACGTGATCAGTGCATGATCAGTCACGTGATCAGTGCATGATCAGTCACGTGACCAGTACATGGTAGGTACGTGATCATTGCATGATCAGCCACGTAATCTGTGCATGATAGCCACGTGATCAGTGCATGATCAGTCACGTGATCAGTGAATGATCAGCCACCTGATCAGTGCATGACGAGGCACGTGTTCAGTATGACCAGCGAAGTGAACAGGGCATGATAGCCACGTGATCAGTGCCTGATCAGTCACGTAATCAGTGCATGATCAGTCACGTGATCAGTGCATGATCAGCCACATGACCAGTGCATGATCAATTACGTGATCAGTGCATGATCAGTCACGTGACCAGTACATGGTAGCTACATGATAATTGCATGATCAGCCACTTGAGTAGTGCATGATAGCCACGTGATCAGTGCATGATCAGCGACGTGATCAGTGCATAATCAGTCATGTGATCAGTGCATGGTCAGTCACGTTATCAGTGCATGATAGCCACGTGATCAGTGCATGATCAGTTACGTGAGCAGTGTATGATCAGCCCCGTGATCAGTGCATGGTCAGACACGTGAACAGTGTATGATCAGCCACGTGATCAGTGCATGATATCCAAGTGATCAGTGCATGATCATCACGTGATCAGTGTATGATCAGCCACGTGAACAGTGCATGCTCAGTCACGTGATCAGGGCCTGCTGAGCTGCGTGATTACTGTCTGCTCATCTGCTTGACAATTGCCAGCTGAGCTGCACGACTCCTGCCTGTCATCTGCTTGACAATTGCCAGCTGTGCTGCGTAATTCTTGCCTGCTCAGCTGCTTGATTATTGCCAGCTGAGCAGCATGATTCCTCACAGCTGAGTTCCATGATTTTTGCCTGCTGACTGTTTGATTCGTGCCTACTCAGCTCTTTGTTTATTTTCTCCAGAGGCACATGATCAGTGTATGATAGCAAACATGATCAGCACATGATCCGTTACATGATCAGCGCCATTAAGTCACGTGATCACTACATGATAGTCATGTGATCAGTCCATGCTCAGTCACGGTAGCAGTGAATGATCAGCCACGTGATCAGTGCATGATAGCCACGTGATCAGTGCATGATAGCCACGTGATCATGTGCATGATCAGCCAGGTGATCAGTACATGATAGCTAAGTGATCAGTGCATGATTAGTCACCTGATCTGTGCATGACGAGGCAGGTGATCAGTGTATGATCAGCCACGTTAACAATGCAATATAGCCACGTGATCAGTGCATGATCAGTCACGTGATGGGTGTATGATCAGTCACGTGACCGGTACATGGTAGCTACATGATCAGTGTATGACCAGCCATGTGATAAGTGCATGATAGCCACGTGATCAGGGCATGATCAGCCACGTGATCAGTGCACGATCAGTCACGTGATCAGTGCATGATCAGCCACGTGATCAGTGCATGATCAATTACGTCATCAGTGCATGATCAGTCCCGTGACCAGTACATGGTAGCTGGGTGAACATTGCATGATCAGCCAAGTGAGCAGTGCATGATAGCCACGTGATCAGTGCATGATCAGTCACGTGATCAGTGCATGATTAGTCACGTGATCAGTGCATGATCAATTACGTGATCAGTGTATGATCAGTCACGTGACCAGTACATGGTAGCTACGTGATCGTGCACGATCAGCCACGTGATCAGTGCATGATAGCCACGTGATCAGTGCATGATAGCCACGCTGATCAGTGCATGATCAGTCATGATCAGTGCATGATCAGCCACG